>NC_056461.1:22979894-23279894 GCF_018296145.1 Oncorhynchus tshawytscha
GAGAGAGAGAGAGAGAGAGGCAGGACTGCATAATATCCAGACACACAGACAGAGAGGGAGAGAGAGAGGCAGGACTGCATAATATCCAGACACACAGAGAGAGAGAGAGAGAGGCAGGACTGCACAATATCCAGACACACACAGAGAGAGAAGAGAGAGGGGCAGGACTGCACGAGAGAGAGAGAGAGAGGACTGCACAACATCCAGACACACAGAGAGAGAGAGAGAGAGAGAGGCAGGACTTCACAATATCCAGACACACAGAGAGAGAGGCAGGACTGCACAATATCCGGACACACAGAGAGAGAGAGAGAGAGAGAGAGAGAGGCAGGACTGCACAATATCCAGACACAGAGAGAGAGAGAGAGAGAGAGAGAGAGAGAGAGCAGGACTGCATAATATCCAGACACACAGAGAGAGAGAGAGAGAGAGAGAGAGAGAGAGAGAGAGAGAGAGAGAGAGGCAGACTGCACAATATCCAGACACAGAGAGAGAGAGAGAGAGAGAGGCAGGACTGCACAATATCCAGACACACACAGAAAGAGAGAGAGAGAGAGAGAGAGAGAGAGAGCAGGACTGCACAATATCCAGACACACAGAGAGAGAGAGAGAGAGAGAGAGAGAGAGAGGCAGGACTTCACAATATCCAGACACACAGAGAGAGAGAGAGAGAGAGAGAGAGAGAGAGAGAGAGAGAGAAAGGCAGGACTGCACAATATCCAGACACAGAGAGAGAGAGAGAGAGAGAGAGAGAGAGAGAGAGAGAGAGAGAGAGAGGCAGGACTGCACAATATCCAGACACACACAGAGAGAGAGAGAGAGAGAGAGAGAGAGAGAGAGAGAGAGGCAGGACTGCATAATATCCAGACACACAGACAGAGAGGGAGAGAGAGAGGCAGGACTGCATAATATCCAGACACACAGAGAGAGAGAGAGAGAGAGAGAGAGAGAGAGAGAGAGAGAGGCAGGCAGGACTGCACAATATCCAGACACACAGAGAGAGAGAGGAGAGACACACACAGAGAGAGAGGCAGGACTGCACAATATCCAGACACACACAGAGAGAGAGAGAGAGAGAGAGAGGCAGGACTGCACAATATCCAGACACAGAGAGAGAGAGAGAGAGAGAGAGAGAGAGAGAGAGAGAGAGCAGGACTGCACAATATCCAGACACACAGAGAGAGAGAGAGAGAGAGAGAGGCAGGACTGCACAATATCCAGACACACAGAGAGAGAGGCAGGACTGCACAATATCCAGACACACAGAGAGAGAGGCAGGACTGCACAATATCCAAACACACAGAGAGAGAGGCAGGACTGCACAATATCCAGACACACACAGAGAGAGAGAGGGCAGGACTGCACAAGAGAGAGAGAGAGAGAGAGAGAGAGAGAGAGAGAGGCAGGACTGCACAATATCCAGACACACAGAGAGAGAGGCAGGACTGCACAATATCCAGACACACACAGAGAGAGAGAGAGAGAGGGCAGGACTGCACGAGAGAGAGAGAGAGAGAGGACTGCACAACATCCAGACACACACAGAGAGAGAGAGAGAGAGAGGCAGGACTGTACAATATCCAGACACAGATAGAGAGAGAGAGAGAGAGAGGCAGGACTGCACAATATCCAGACACACAGAGAGAGAGGCAGGACTGCACAATATCCAGACACACACAGAGAGAGAGAGAGAGAGAGAGAGAGAGAGAGAGAGAGAGACAAAAAGCACGTTGGATTTGAAGTGATACAACGACTATGAGGTTAAAGTGCAGAGACTCTCAGCTTTAATTTGAAGGTATCTTCATCCATGTCAGGGGAATTGTTAAGCAACTATAGCACTTTTTGTAAAAGTATTGGGACAAATTCACTTATATGTGTATTAAAGTAGTCAAAAGTTACGTATTTGGTCCCATATTCATAGCACTACATCAAGCTTGTAACTCTATACTTTTGTTGGATGCATTTGCTGTTTGTTTAGGTTGTGCTTTAGATTATTTTGTGCCCAATAGAAATTCATGGTAAATAATGTATGAATAATGTGTCATTTTGGAGTCACTTTAATTATAAATAAGAATAGAATTTGTTTCTAAACACTTGCTACCATGATTACGTATCATACTGAGTGAATCATGAATAATGATGAGA
The DNA here is from genome assembly GCF_018296145.1 of Oncorhynchus tshawytscha. Lineage (NCBI taxonomy): Eukaryota > Metazoa > Chordata > Actinopteri > Salmoniformes > Salmonidae > Oncorhynchus > Oncorhynchus tshawytscha. Next base: position 22,982,040 of record NC_056461.1, read on the forward strand.
GAGAAAGTTAGACTCACAAATATCATACCCACAAGACAAGCTAACCTCTCATCATTGCAATAAAAAGGGAGGTTAGCATTTCTTTTTTTTTGGGGGGGGGGGTGGTTATGATATTTGTGTGTCTAACTTTCTCCCTCATCATTATTCATGATTCATTCATGATCATCCGTAAATGTAGTCTGAAAAGAGTTGCAAGATATGTCTTGTCACATGTAATACATACGCTCCACGGGAATAGGAATATACGGCATCCTATAGTTCCTACAGTAGCCTCCAAAAGTCATGCACACACACATACACAGACTAACGGGCGTACTCACGCACACACAAACCCCATTTCGCTGGTCCCACTCACTGTCACAGTCCGGTTGCGTCGGAGCTGAGAGCCCCTCCTGTCTCAATGTGCTCTGTCACCTGCAGCTGTTGAGATGAAAAGCACCTACTGTAAGGAGAGACAGGAGAGAGGGAGATGTTCACTAAAGCACAGTTAAGTATAATTAGCAGTGAATAGACATCACAGGGGGTTCCGATCAGCTGTTTCATTCTGTTGTTCCCTGTTATACTGGAAACAGATGGGCTATTTGGTTGGGGGGTTTAGCTGGAGGTTTCTGATGTTTCTGTTTTTACCCTATGACTTGTCTCATAGGAGGGAGAGAGAGAGAGAGAGAGAGAGAGAGAGAGAGAGAGAGAGAGAGAGAGAGAGAGAGGGAGGGAGAGGGAGGGAGAGAGAGAGAGATGCTTCTTTCTCACTTGGTCCTGGTATTTCTGCTTCACCGCCTGCTTGTTCTCATGTCCATCTCATAGAAGTGATCACTGGGATGTGTGTATGGGCCTCTTAATGTCTTGTCCAGGGATGGGCTGGGGGTGTTGTGTTCTAATGGGTGAGCACACACTCACACCAGGCCCTCCTCACATTTTGCAAGGCAATATGTGATGATTATGTGATGATTGTGTGATGATTATGTGATGATTGTGTGATAAATATGTGATGATTATGTGATAAATATGTGATGATTATGTGATGATTATGTGATGATTATGTGATAAATATGTGATGATTATGTGATGATTATGTGATGATTATGTGATGATTATGTGATAAATATGTGATGATTATGTGACCGCTTTATCACATTGGTACTATTTACACAAGTACAGTATGTGGTGAATTTAAAACTCTTAGTACAAAACTCAAAACTGGTAACACTTGTAATACAGCCAGTCTCACATCCGAAACCATTCATTTCGCATTCTTTTTGTTTGTAGACATCTTTTTCCACACAACCATTGATCATTAAGGTTCTTCTTTTTTTTTAGGGGGGGGGGCTTCTCCTATGGGGACGGCCCGAATAACCCTTTAGGTTCTAGAATGCACCTTCTTTTCTATGAGTGTACCTCTTGAGCTGTCTGTATCCTCCTGGCTGGTGGTTATTTTTAAAAGACGTCAAATATGCTTCTCTGCATCTTGGAAATTCTGGGAAAAAGATTGAAAGGAATGTGAGTCTTATTCAGTACATTTTCAGGCATGGTTTACCAACCAGTCCATCAGGCATGGTCTACCAACCAGTCCATCAGGCATGGTCTACCAACCAGTCCATCAGGCATGGTTTACCAACCAGTCCATCAGGCATGGTCTACCAACCAGTCCATCAGGCATGGTCTACCAACCAGTCCATCAGGCATGGTCTACCAACCAGTCCATCAGGCATGGTTTACCAACCAGTCCATCAGGCATGGTCTACCAACCAGTCCATCAGGCATGGTCTACCAACCAGTCCATCAGGCATGGTTTACCAACCAGTCCATCAGGCATGGTCTACCAACCAGTCCATCAGGCATGGTTTACCAACCAGTCCATCAGGCATGGTCTACCAACCAGTCCATCAGGCATGGTCTACCAACCAGTCCATCAGGCATGGTCTACCAACCAGTCCATCAGGCATGGTCTACCAACCAGTCCATCAGGCATGGTCTACCAACCAGTCCATCAGCATGGTCTACCAACCAGTCCATCAGGCATGGTCTACCAACCAGTTCATCAGGCATGGTCTACCAACCAGTCCATCAGGCATGGTTTACCAACCAGTCCATCAGGCATGGTCTACCAACCAGTCCATCAGGCATGGTCTACCAACCAGTCCATCAGGCATGGTCTACCAACCAGTCCATCAGGCATGGTCTACCAACCAGTCCATCAGGCATGGTCTACCAACCAGTCCATCAGGCATGGTCTACCAACCAGTCCATCAGCCATGGTCTACCAACCAGTCCATCAGGCATGGTCTACCAACCAGTCCATCAGGCATGGTCTACCAACCAGTCCATCAGGCATGGTCTACCAACCAGTCCATCAGGCATGGTCTACCAACCAGTCCATCAGCCATGGTCTACCAACCAGTCCATCAGGCATGGTCTACCAACCAGTCCATCAGGCATGGTCTACCAACCAGTCCATCAGGCATGGTCTACCAACCAGTCCATCAGGCATGGTCTACCAACCAGTCCATCAGGCATGCCAGCTAATATAGTTAGCTTGTCTAACTACTCTATCTTGATGAATAGCATGACATGGCTTTTTGGTAGCTAGTTATGAGGTTGGGAGATTGGGAACTAGGAAAGCTAAAGACAACTCCATAACATTGCTCGATGGCTGGTAGCATTACAGAGAAAACAAAACAACAATATATATATTTTTTTTAAACAGGATGCATTTATAATAATAGTTGTGAAAATGTCCCACAAAATTGCACAAAGTGAAAAAAAAAACTCATTATGCTTTAAATGTGTGCTGATTGTTTGAAATTGCAAGTCCTCTTTTTGTACTGCGATGATTTGTAATGATATATTGCAATGATTTAACCATGTTATGCAAAAATTGTGCAGTGAATGGTCAAATTTCCAAACCCTCGCATAGTATGTGGGGAATTCTTGTTGCTAAAAATGTTGCAATCGCAGAATCCTGGAGGGACTGATGCACGCACACACACACGCGCGCACACACACACACACACTTATTCCTCTCTCTAGCTCTCTTTGTCTTTCTTTATGTCCCCCTCCCTCTTCTCTGTTTCGTGTGTCTGCTGGATGGGAGTCTCCCTATTAGTCCCCCAGTGCATTCTCTCCTTCTCTCCGTTCAGCTTGGCAACAGAGACGCAGTTACTGCACTCTAACTCACACTGACGGACGCACACACCCATATCACACACACCCACACCACTGGCTATTTGACTGAGAGGAGACTGGGCCACTTTACCAGGGATATGAAGGAGGAGCGTTTGCCTCTGTTTATTGGACTATAAACTGGGGATCTCTCACCACAGGCGAACTCTATGAAGATATACTATCTCCATAGTGATAGACCCACCCACACACTCTATAGGTGAGTTTGTAGCTTTTAATAGATAGAGGGAATTGTGTATTAATAAGGTAGCCTTAACGTTGAATGCATGGGGGTTGTTTTTGATGGTTTTGTTGATGTTGCTGGTATTCTTTGTTTTAGGAAGATAGGAGTTTTTATTTTATTTTTGGTACTAAAGGAAATAATGCAAGAAAGAGAGGTGAGCAGAGAAAAGGAAATCAACGCAGGTTCTTGGTCTGTCACCTCAGGTTCTTGGTCTGTCACCTCAGGTTCTTGGTCTGTCACCTCCGGTTCTTGGTCTGTCACCTCCGGTTCGGATAACCTGCATTTTATTATCTACTTTTAGGAAGTTTGGTTTTGTCTGTGTTCTCTCTCTTTTCTTTTGTTTCTTTAAAAAAAATGTCATAATAAGTTGCTAAAATACAGACATTTCCAATCAGCTCATATGCCGATAGATAAATCAGGTTTTTAGCTTGGTGTGGCCTTCTCTGCACTGTCATCGGAGTCCGTAAATCATAGAAGTCATTGCGTCATCTGCATCGTCTCATCGCTGCAAGAGGATCGTCATGAGCTCACATGAGATCACAGCTCTGACTGTGCAAATCCAGCCACGGTTCTCCTTGACAGAAAGATCATGGAGAAAGAGAGAGAACAGAGAGACGGGAGAGGGAAAAAGGAACACACTAGGGAGAAATGATATTTTTGCCTTTTTAAAGCAGACCTGAACTCAAAAACCAACTTCTGTCATTGAAAACAGCATATGTAACATCAATATTAGCCAGAAACATTTATTCCAGTACCAAAATTGACAAAAAATGCAAGTACCGGTAAGTACATTTTCGTCATTTATCTGATTACCGGCTGGTCAAACAAACAGAGGTTTGTGAAATTTCTGTACAAGAGTTCATCATGACTTATCTCCCGAGGGCTCCCGAGTGGCGCAACGGTCTAAGGCACTAAATCTCAGTGCTAGAAGAGTCACTACAGACACCCTGGTCGAATCCAGGCTGTATCACAACCGGCCGTGATTGGGAGACCCATAGGGCGGCGCACAATTGGCCCAGCGCCGTCCGGGGTTTGGCTGGATTAGGCTGTCATTGTAAATAAGAATTTGTTGCCTAGTTAAACAAAGGTTAAATAAATAAATCTGATGGTTGGGTTTTGATTTCGACAATGCCCACATACCCACGAACATGGGATGAGCATCTGTGGTGATTGAGGTCTATCCAATCATATGGCAGAACACACAGACAGTGAGACAGACCTGCCCAGCTGTTTACCAGATTGGACGTTGTTGACATAAGACAACACATTTTTTTTTTTACTTTAGAGAAACTGCACCTTAGCTCGATGTAAAATTGATAAGACTAAAACCTCCTCTGCAAAAACGTTCAAATGAATTACAGATGTCTTGATCTTAGATTCATTCGGACTATTTTGAGGAAGTCCTTTGGTGCCTCATGGAGGACAAATATCAGTAACTACCACATCGAACCACAATCCCAAGAATGAAATCTTGTTTTCCTTAATGAGCGACAAAAAAACACTTTCAGAATCGGTGCGTTCAGTCGCTCTATAAGACCTCACTGGCTAGTGTGAGTGTGTGCACACCGTGCGCATGAGCAACCACTGATCACACACCCTCTGTCAACAGTTTAGCAGTGTATCGACCTATAGAGGACAGGAATAGTATGTCAGTCACGAGGAACGTCTGTCAACATGTTTGTTGTGTGTTTCGAAGAGGAGAGGTCGAGGGCCAGCTTACACGTATGTCTATTGAGAGAGAGGGAAGGAGGGTTGGGGTTGATAGGGGCTGTGGCCAAAATTCTGTTTTCGAAGAGTATACGCTGTATACCAACCATACTGCATACTCTTTGGAACACGGGTATGTAAAAACATATGCAGTATGCAACACATAAACATACCAGGCTCATCCATACTGCAAATTAGGTTGTTCCTCAACACTCATTCATTTGGTACAGTGTTATCTGTCACCTTATCTGATTATCAGCTGTGTTGCCAAACAATTGGGTCTGAAAAGACTATTCACTTCCTAAATGTGGTGCAGCAAATTCATGCTCGATGAAAAGTTGAAACGAGTATGACATCGCGGCATTTAAAGCATATTACATTTTCCAAATTTTCACATACTGTAACACTTTTCTATTTTCTCATACCCCTTAAGCCTACTATGTAGGACGCAAGTATGGGTAATTAACGATGGATATAGACATGGAAACATATATGAGGACACAAAATAAGAGAGGAAGAAGCACAAAGCGAGAGAGAGAGAGGGCAGAGAAAAAAGACGAGACACACAGCCAGATAGGGTGTTAATGAAATTGGGTCTGTCGTGTGGGGCATTATTACCTCTGCAGCGTTATCCATCAACCTTAACTCCACCTCTCCCCCATGTCTCCTCCCTTCATCTCCCTCTGTCTCCCCCTGTCCTCTGTCCTTCTCCATCAATATCAATGAACTCTGCACCCCCCCCTTCTCTCTCTCTCCCCCTCTTCTTCATTCTGGCTGGTGTCATTATGTAATGTGGCTGTGGAGGGGAATATCAGTGGGCTTTAGTTACGAACGCACACTGTGGCTAAAGGAGACTATCTAGGCAGCGTTGTTGGGTGGAGGTGATTTGTCAGTGTGTCCCTTACAGTTGCAGCCACGCATGCACACACATACACATACACACACAAACCTGCCAAATGCAGGTTTGTGGAGCAGGTTGAGAGCTTCAAGTTCCTTGGTGTCCACATCACCAACAAACTAGAATGGTCCAAACACACCAAGACAGTCATGAAGAGGGCACGACAAAGCCTATTCCCCCTCAGGAGACTGAAAAGATTTGGCATGGGTTCTCAGATCCTCAAAAGGTTCTACAGCTGCAACATCGAGAGCATCCTGACTGGTTACATCACTGCCTGGTACGGCAACTGCTCAGCCTCCGACCACAAGGCACTACAGAGGTAGTGCGTACGGCCCAATACATCACTGAGGCTAAGCTGCCTGCCATCCAGGACCTCTACACCAGGCGGTGTCAGAGGAAGGCCCTAAAAACTGTCATAGACCCCAGCCACCCCAGTGGACACCACTCCCATAGTTCTCTCTACTACCGCATGGCAAGCGGTACCGGAGCACCAAGTCTAGGACCAAAAGGCTTCTCAACAGCATGTACATACTACATGTACATACTACCTCAATTAGCCTGATTAACTGGTGCCTGTATATAGCCTCGCTACTGTATATAGCCTCGCTACTGTATATAGCCTCACTACTGTATATAACCTCACTACTGTATATAGACTCGCTACTGTATATAGTCTCACTACTGTATATAGTCTCACTACTGTATATAGCCTCGCTGCTGTTATAGTCTCACTACTGTATATAGTCTCACTACTGTTATAGCCTCGCTACTGTTATAGTCTCACTACTGTATATAGCCTCTCTACTGTTATAGTCTCACTACTGTATATAACCTCGCTACTGTTATAGTCTTGCTACTGTATATAGCCTCGCTACTGTTATAGTCTTACTACTGTATGTAGCTTCGCTACTGTTATAGTCTCACTACTGTATATAACCTCGCTACTGTTATAGTCTTGCTACTGTATATAGCCTCGCTACTGTTATAGTCTTACTACTGTATGTAGCTTCGCTACTGTTATAGTCTCACTACTGTATATAACCTCGCTACTGTTATAGTCTCACTACTGTATATAGCCTCGCTACTGTTATAGTCTTACTACTGTATGTAGCTTCGCTACTGTTATAGTCTCACTACTGTATATAACCTCGCTACTGTTATAGTCTCACTACTGTTATAGTCTCACTACTGTTATAGTCTCACTACTGTTATAGTCTCACTACTGTATATAACCTCGCTACTGTATATAGCCTCTACTGTTATGGTCTCACTACTGTATATAACCTCGCTACTGTTATAGTCTCACTACTGTATATAGCCTCGCTACTGTTATAGTCTCACTACTGTATATAGTCTTGTTATAGTCTCACTACTGTATATAGCCTCGCTACTGTTATAGTCTCACTACTGTATATAACCTCGCTACTGTTATAGTCTCACTACTGTATATAACCTCGCTACTGTTATAGTCTCACTACTGTATATAGCCTCGCTACTGTTATAGTCTCACTACTGTATATAGCCTCTGTTATAGTCTTACTACTGTATATAGCCTCGCTACTGTTATAGTCTCACTACTGTATATAGCCTCGCTACTGTTATAGTCTCACTACTGTATATAGCCTCTCTACTGTTATAGTCTTACTACTGTATATAGCCTCGCTACTGTTATAGTCTCACTACTGTATATAGCCTCGCTACTGTTATAGTCTTACTACTGTATATAGCCTCGCTACTGTTATAGTCTCACTACTGTATATAGCCTCGCTACTGTTATAGTCTTACTACTGTATATAGCCTCGCTACTGTTATAGTCTCACTACTGTATATAGCCTCGCTACTGTTATAGTCTCACTACTGTATATAGCCTCGCTACTGTTATAGTCTCACTACTGTATATAGCCTCGCTACTGTTATAGTCTCACTACTGTATATAACCTCGCTACTGTTATAGTCTCACTACTGTATATAGCCTCGCTACTGTTATAGTCTTACTACTGTATATAGCCTCTCTACTGTTATAGTCTCACTACTGTATATAGCCTCGCTACTGTTATAGTCTTACTACTGTATATAGCCTCGCTACTGTTATAGTCTCACTACTGTTATAGTCTCACTACTGTTATAGTCTCACTACTGTATATAACCTCGCTACTGTATATAGCCTCTACTGTTATGGTCTCACTACTGTATATAACCTCGCTACTGTTATAGTCTCACTACTGTATATAGCCTCGCTACTGTTATAGTCTCACTACTGTATATAACCTCGCTACTGTTATAGTCTCACTACTGTATATAACCTCGCTACTGTTATAGTCTCACTACTGTATATAGCCTCGCTACTGTTATAGTCTTACTACTGTATGTAGCTTCGCTACTGTTTTTTTCCACTGTCTTTTTACTGCTGTATTTATTTATTTACTTATCTATGGAGAGGGTCCTCGGCATACACATCACAGACAAACTGAATTGGTCCACTCACACAGACAGCATCGTGAGGAAGGCGCAGCAGCGCCTCTTCACCTGTTGAAGAAATTCGGCTACCAAAAGTCTTCTACAGATGCACAATCGAGAGCATCCTGGCGGGCTGTATCACCGCCTGGTATGGCAACTGCACCGCCCTCAACCGTAAGGCTCTCCAGAGGGTAGTGAGGTCTGCACAACGCATCACCGGGGGCAAACTACCTGCCCTCAGGACACCTACACCACCCGATGCTACAGGAAGGCCATAAAGATCATCAAGGACATCAACCACCCGAGCCACTGCCTGTTCACCCCGCTGTCATCCAGAAGGCGAGGTCAGTACAGGTGCATCAAAGCTGGGACCGAGAGACTGAAAAACAGCTTCTATCTCAAGGCCATCAGACTGTTAAACAGCCACCACTAACATTGAGTGGCTACTGCCAACACACTGTCAATGACACTGACTCTACTCCAGCCACTTTAATCACGGGAATTGATGGGAAATTATGTAAATATATCACTAGCCACTTTAAACAATGCTACCTTATATAATGTTACTTACCCTACATTGTTCATCTCATATGCATACGTTGATACTGTACTCTCATCGACTGCATCCTTATGTATACATGTATCACTAGCCACTTTAACTATGCCACTTGGTTTACATACTTATCTCATATGTATATACTGTACTCGATATCATCTACTGTATCTTGCCTATGCTGCTCTGTACCATCACTCATTCATATATCCTTATGTACATATTCTTTATCCCCTTACACTGTGTATAAGACAGTAGTTTTTTTTTGGAATTGTTAGTTAGATTACTTGCTCGTTATTACTGCATTGTCGGAACTAGAAGCACAAGCATTTCGCTACGCTCGCATTAACATCTGCTAACTGTGTATGTGACAAATAAAATTTGATTTGATTTGATTTGATTTGATTTTATTGTTCACCTAATACCTTTTTGCACTGTTGGTGAATACAGGTGAATACAGGTGAATACAGGTGAATACAGGTGAATACAGGTGAATACACCTGTTGTATTCGGCACATGTGACAAATTAACTTTGATTAGATTTTCTGCAGTGGTCACACCGACTTTGCAGGGGATGTCACACAGCTAGCCAGCTAGCCCCGTAATCACGTCACTGACATTTTCCCTCTGACCTTCTGCTTGGATTGATAATGTCTTTGAACATGACCCTTGACCCCCAGAGATATCAAGTGGCCATTATAAAAGATGACTCCGTAAGGCATCATAGTACGGGGACACAGAGCATTGAAGTGGTATTTTTTTTCATTACTCTTCAATGTTTCATGACCTCATCCAGGAAGGAGACGAGGCGGAGGTTGGTGTGAAAAATAGGTCTCTTGTTGTGCTGAAATATTCATGAAAATAGACTTGCTTTTAATAAATCTTTTTCCCGATGCCCCCAGGTCCCCTAAAGAGACTAATATTGTGTCTCTCCGCGCACCGCTGTGTTTTCCTGTAATATTGCTGTAATAATTCCCCCCATGTCACATAATGGTGTTGTATATGCTGTTCTATACCTTCGCTTTCTATTAGCAAAGGGCACGACACCCCCAGGGAAAAGGAAATCTAATCAACTGTATACCCTGCTCCTAGATCTTAATAATAATATAGCTGCCGGAGTAACACGTATTGTTGAGTAATAACTGAGGTACAAGACAAGAGTCCGCACATTTAGAGATAGGAGTAGTAATATTTTAGAGATAGAGTAGTAATATTTTAGAGATAGAGTAGTAATATTTTAGAGATAGAGTAGTAATATTTTAGAGATAGGAGTAGTAATATTTTAGAGATAGGGTAGTAATATTTTAGAGATAGGAGTAGTAATATTTTAGAGATAGAGTAGTAATATTTTAGAGATAGGAGTAGTAATATTTTAGAGATAGAGTAGTAATATTTTAGAGATAGGAGTAGTAATATTTTAGAGATAGAGTAGTAATATTTTAGAGATAGGAGTAGTAATATTTTAGAGATAGAGTAGTAATATTTTAGAGATAGGAGTAGTAATATTTTAGAGATAGAGTAGTAATATTTTAGAGATAGGAGTAGTAATATTTTAGAGATAGGAGTAGTAATAAACATACTAGAGAACGTTTATCGCTCAATGAATATGAGATGTTTTATGGGAACACATTCCCATTTTGTCATCCTGTTGTTCTTTGCGCTACTTTTCATTTTCGTCCCCTCCTTCATTCTGACCATTCTTCTTCTCCGTTGTTTTGATCTTTTGTTTGATCACAGGGCCTTGGCAGGTAAACAGTCATTGATACCTCATCCCTCTCTCCTTGGAGCGAGGGACAGGCCGGAGGAGGGTGGCCATGCATGTCATTGTGGCCAGTCAGCAATGACAATCTATTGCCTAGCCCTTTCTCAACTAATATTGAAGTGCAACAAGATCTCAGGGTTTGACTTGAGTGTTCAACAGTTGAAAAAGAGGGGGGACAGGGAACCTGGACAATACGCCGTAGCTCTCCAGTGACCTTGTTGGATAGTAAAGCAATCATGCTCATCCACAAATATATTCTCACAATGTGGTGTCCTAAAATGATGTCATAGGAAAGCGTCATCCTGTCACATCCTTTTTGCAAAAAGTTATGGTTCTACCAATTGAAGATTATGTCAATACATTGCATTCAATGGGAAAAGGTGGGTGTCACAGGGTTGAATGCCAATACATTTCCAGTCAATGGGAAAAGATTTCAACCAATTGATGCTTATGTCAATACATTCCAGTCAAAAAGATGAAAGGATGAGACACACACAGACAGACCTATCTCTCATCCCCTCTCTCCTCTGTTTCACGCTTCTCTCCCTCCTTCCCTCCCTCAGTCTCTTTCTCTCTACCTCTTTATACCCCCTCATCTTTCTCCCTTCCCCTTATTTCTCCCCTACACCCTCTCTCTGTCTCCCTCCCTCTCTCTTCTCTATCTCTTTCTCCCTCCTATCTCCCTCCTCTCTCTCTTTATCTCTCTGTCTCTTTCCCCTCCCTCTCCCCCTCCCTCGTTTACCCTCTCTCCTCCACGTCCCGTCATCTCACTCCTCCTCACTCTCCTCTCTCTCACCTCTGTCTGTAGACTCTCTCTCTCCCCCCTCTCCTTCACCCTCTCCTTTTCTCTCCCCCTTCTCTCTCTCTCCTCCCTCTCCATTCTCTCTCCCTCCTTCTTTCCGTCCCTCCCCTCTTCTCATCTCCCTCCTCTCTCCCATCTCCACAGACAGTATATTGACTCGTATATAACAATGCCGTGAGTTTTTACGTGAAGAATTGACCATTCTAGATAGGATGGAATACGGCGTTTTTGTGTAACTGCAGAGAGAGGGTCTCATCTTTCCGTAAAGGGGTCATATTAGTGTGTAGCCCAAACAGTTTGGACGCTACAGACATAAGTTGGCACATTGGCGGTGCCGACTTCAGATGAGTCCCGTATAGCTTATGGGGACGTAGAACAAAACACAGAACAACATCCTGTTCGTCACATTCTTCCATAGAGGGGTCATATTAGGGGTCATAGGGGTCATATTAACAGACGTTTTTGTGAGAAGACTGATTTTATGGATGTTTCCTGGTCTGACAAACACCGCTGAGGCTCTGTCACCTTCCACCACAGATGAGAAAGGCTGACATAGGTGGATCCGGTGGGATTGAGATGCAGCCCAAACAAAAAACAGATACCTCTAGATTTCAGGAGCTTCATAGGATTTTTTTACAATTATACTTAATAGATTTCTGTGGGGGGGTCAGACATCGACTCTAGAGGTTTTTAACGTACAAATCTGATGCAGAGCTGTGTGTGTGCATGTGTACGTGTGGTATGGAGATGAATCCCCTCTTAGTGATCTCTCAGGCGGCCACTAATATGCTCTCTAATTCATGCGTGTTAACCACCTGCCAGCCCCATTCAGAGGGACGTGAGGACATGAGTGGATTATCTAGACACAACTCCCTCAGAGAAAGGTGACTAAAAGGGACATTGGGTTTATTGACATAATAGCAACCCCAATTCTCAGAGATGTGACAGACGAGGACATGGGTGTATTGACATAAGAGGACATACTGTTCCATATCAGTCTCCCCCTCTACGTCTGGTTTGCGAGGTCCTTTAGGCTCAGTTACAGGGAGACCTCCACAGAAGTGAGGCTCCTCTGTGACAGAGTCAAGTGAGTTGAAGTTTTTACATAAAACCAGGTCTTGTTCAAATACTTTGAAAGTGCATCCTCCTTTCCTTGAATGCAATCACTCATTGAATCTAACATGACTGGTTGGTTGGAAGCTGATCAATGGAACAACTTTGGAAGTATGCTTGTTGTCATTGTCCATTTGGAAGACCCACCTTGTGAAGACTTACAGAAAACGTTTGACCTCTGTCATTGCCAACAAAGGGTATATAACCAAGTATTGAGATAAACTTTTGCTATTGACCAAATACTTATTTTCCACCATAATTTGCAAATAAATTAATTAAAAATCCTACAATGTGATTTTCTGGATTTTTTCCCCCTCATTTTGTCTGTCATAGTTGAAGTGTACCTATGATGAAAATTACAGGCCTCTCTCATCTTTTTAAGTGGGAGAACTTGCACAATTGGTGGCTGACTAAATACTTTTTTGTCCCACTGTATGTGTGTTTCCTGTCCTCTCTGAGGTCACCAAATGAAACACACTTAAGCCCCTTAAGTGTTCATGGACCATTCCCACCTTCTCACAAGTGGACATATTATTTCATTTTCCCGTTTTGGGGATTTAGGAGTTCGGCCACGTGAAATCCTTGGTTCACTCTGTGGTCTCTTTCTCTCTGCATGAAAAGGGGGAGAAAGTCTCTGCCAGGAATGTACGACCTGAGATATCAGAACCCCCAGAAAGGGCCACGTCATGACAGTTCAGTGCTTCTTCTTTCATCCTAGGGATAAGGATGAGAGAGGAAAAAAATAGAGGGGGAGTGACAGCAACAGACAGAGACACAGAGCGAGGGATCATTTGTAATTGAAGAAGGGTCTAATGGTTCTGTTTTGTTCTCTCAAACTGCCCTGGGCATCTATGATAGAAGGAAGAAGCAGCCCCAGCTAAGTGTTTCTCAACACAATTATTTTGACTGTCCTTTATATTCCTGCTCTCCCTCTGCACTCCTATTTTCTTCTGCTACTTTCTTTTCCAATCTTTCTTGCCCTACTCCTCCTCTCTTCCGCTGGGCTCTCATCATCCACCCATCCCATCTCATGTTTCCATTTAGCTCGTGTGATGCTACACCGGGAGAGTAATGAGGGTGGAGCTAGTGGTCTGATAGCATAACGTTAATCATTGATGACCTACCTGTGCTCCGCTCTTCTCCTCCCCTCTCCTCCCCAGTCATCTCCTCAGAAACACAGAGAGTTTTTAGCCCGTCAAGGGTCTCTTTCATCCTCCTCTCTCAATTACTCTCAACCCTCTGTCCTCTCTGCCTTCAGATCAGCCACGGGAGAGAAAGAGAGAGTAAGACTTCTTAGCCAACGGCCACAGAAGCACATGACAGTGCTGGACAAAGCTGAAATGAATTAGGTTGAGTTGTGTTTTTGTGATTGAGTGTTTCGACCATTCTTTTTTCACTGGATATGGGGGGGGGGTGAAGGTGTCCCAGTACGGTAGTAGTGTGTAAAAGAGAGACAGAGAGAGATACTGATAAAAAGAGAGTGTGTCTGTACATGCGTCTGCGTTTACCCATTTACCATGGTCTTACAGAAGTTTACAATCAAACCTTGTATCATTCTATCTATTTAAAATCTCAGCTTTAATTTTTCAACCAAATAATGCATACAAATGCAGTATTTGATGTTTAAAACATGACAGGGTCAGAGCAGGGACTATTACGATTACTATCAGAGTTGTGGATTGTATTTTCCCTTGACATCCAATCTGATAATGCCCTCACTTTTCCTTGCCATCAATTGGTCTTTCTCTCTCTCTCACCCCTCTGGGTCAGAGGAGGGAAGAGAGAGAGAGGAGAGAGGAGAGAGTGAAAGATTATGTACTAAGCTGCCCTGTCTCTTATAGAAGTGTGTATCTTATAGAAGTGCAAATCACTGTAAAAATAGCAGCCCCTGTCATCATCATCAGTTTGTAGCTGGTGAACTGTACAATGAGGCCCTCTCTCAGCAATTGAAAGCCTACCATCACAGTGTGTTTCAGAGTGTCCTTCTTCTTGTCTTTCTTCATTTCATGTGGCTTCTCTTTCCTGCCTAAAGTCAACGATTCTCCACATACACCCAGAATCACTGGCTTCACCTTTACCAGGATGTTGTTGATAGTTGGTACTGAGCCATTAGTTTCTTATGGATGTAACACACTTCACAGGTCAATAGGATAGGAATGGATTGCTGTCAATAGGACGGGATTGAGATCAGGCCTGGTCTGGGTATAGGCTTGTTTCTCTATTGATCGGACAATGTGGGACGTGTCTTAATAGCTTTTTAGTGATTGGGAGCATTTCAGCAGGGCTCTGGTTGACTGGCGCAGCAGGGCTCTGGTTGACTGGCGCAGCAAGGCTCTGGTTGACTGGCGCAGCAAGGCTCTGGTTGACTGGCGCAGCAAGGCTCTGGTTGACTGGCGCAGCAGGGCTCTGGTTGACTGGCGCAGCAGGGCTCTGGTTGACTGGCGCAGCAGGGCTCTGGTTGACTGGCGCAGCAGGGCTCTGGTTGACTGGCGCAGCAGGGCTCTGGTTGACTGGCGCAGCAGGGCTCTGGTTGACTGGCGCAGCAGGGCTCTGGTTGACTGGCGCAGCAGGGCTCTGGTTGACTGGCGCAGCAGGGCTCTGGTTGACTGTCGATGGGTTTCTTTGATGGTTTTGTCTTCTCCTTATTTGACATGTTTAATGGAGGCAATTCAAATGTTGATGCCTTGAATCGTCAGTAGTGAAGTGCATTGCACCAAAACTGAATTAGCTGAGGCCACACATTTTTGCTTTAGCCCAACACTAATAAATGTGATATGTTCTAATATCTCTGTCTCTGTCTCTCTGTCTCTGTCTCTCTGTGTCTGTGTGTCTCTGTCTCTGTGTGTGTCCTCTACCTATGTGTGTCTTTGTGGTTGATAAGGTGTGGAAGACAAGTCACTTTTGGGTCCCGCTCCTGTTAGGTTTTGATTCACGGCTGGGCTGAGGTTTAAAAGTTGCAGGTCGGGCAAGAGGGAGATAGGAAGGAAGGAGGTAGCGGGACAGGACTGCACATCATCATCTCCAGAGAGTCATGCTAATTTCTTTCTCTTTCTCCTTCATTCTCTCTCTCTCTCTCTCTCTCTCTCTCTCTCTCTCTCTCTCTCTCTCTGTCGCTCTCTCTCTCTCTCTCTCTCTCTCTCTCTCTCTCTCTCTCTCGCTCTCTCTCTCTCTCGCTTTCTCTGTCTCCAGATGCTTGAGCCCAAAGTGGACACCCCTCCATGTGAGCTGGGAGTAGGCCTATCCCTGCCACGGGGCTCCGAAGAGGACCTCCTTTACCCCTACCCTTCTAGCCCCTCACTGCCCCTGACTCTGGGCAGCCCACAACCCTCTGAGCCCCTCACGCCCCTGGAGGAGGTCTGTAGCCCGCTGGGTGACGAAGAGGAGCACAAGGTGCCCCCCACCCCGCCCCCATCCACCGAGGGAGAAGACTGCAAGAGCATGGAGGGCACCGAGCCCGAGATCTGGAGGGATAGAGAGGAGGAGGTGGAGGAGGAGGAGGAGGAGAGGAAGGGTGAGGAGGAAGGAGAGATAGAAGAGGGTGGGGAAAGAGAGGCAATTCCCTCAGCGACGGATGACGAGGCCCCGTCAGACCCCCCCGACACCAACGCCCCACCCTCCTCCTCCTCCTCCTCCTTCATCATTCCCGAACTCCGCCTAGACCGCTCCTTCAGCGCCAATGCTCTCTCCTCACCCAACACCGACGAAGAGTACGACGAGGATGATGAAGATGATGAAGAAGATGATGATGATGATGATGATTATGATGAAGAAGATGACAGCGATGATGCCTACCCAGAGCGCCGCGACAGTAAGCGCCGCAGTATGGTGGAGGGTTCTGCCTGCGAGAAGCATGGCGGCCGGCTGAGCGTCCAGAACTCACTGCGGCGCCGCACGCATAGCGAGGGCAGTCTGCTACAGGACCCACGCTCTACCTGCTTCACCTCAGACAACACCATCAATTGCCTGGACGCGAGCCACGGACACAAGGGGGGCTGGTCGCTGCCCTCGCCCAAGACCCTGAAGAAGGAGCTGACCAAGAACGGAGGCTCCATGCACCAGCTCTGCATGCTTTTCTCTGGCAGGAAGGTCAGTACAGAACCATGCTCATACACACACACATAAACACATACACCAACACACGCACACACACACACACACACACACACACACACACACACACACACACACACACACACACACACACACACACACACACACACACACACACACACACACATTCAAATGCATGCATAGACACACACATTTTAAAGTCTTGGTTCGATATAACACTGATCAAGTATTCACTGTAAATAGTTTTATCATGAGTCTTTTTGTATGTTCTGTGATACCATGTATGGCTTAGTTTGTCATGCGATAGGGAAGACTATCTGTTTCCATTTTAGAGATTGGGCGCCACCCAGTGGTGAAAATGAGAACTTCAACTTTAGAAAATCTCATTATAGTTGAGTTTGCAGTATTCAACTTTGTCCACTACAGGGCAAGCAGTGTCTGGTTCTCTTATTCAATAAAAGCACAGGAGCATAACCTCATCACAACAATGATACACACAAGCTGTATTATTCCATGTGACAGCCCTAATGTTTTTTTGGTTTTACAATCCTTGTGGGGATCAGAAGTCCTCACAAGAATATTAAAACAAGGAAAATTCAGACAGTCCCCACAAGGAAAAAGGCTATTTTAGGCCAAGGGGTTAGGTTTAGGGTTACAATTAGGGTTAGGGGTTAGCGTTAGGGTTCGGATTAAAGCGCAGACATACCAGTACGATTGTCAAACATTTGCCTGCCGACAGACAGTACTTAGTGCCTCTGAACAGAGTGTTGGCAGTCAACATCTTATGATGTAGATTCCAGGTTGGCTAGCTAGCGAATGTTTAAAAAAAAAATTATTTAGGGGGTGATCAGCTTTAGTATTGCGGAAATTTTGAAGCTTCCATCAATGTAATTGTCTGCATCATTTCTAATCCCCCAAATATTTTTGGGGTAAATATATATATTTGCAACCAACTTTCTATGGCTCGTTTAAGAAAATAACGATATCTTGGAGATTATTAGCCTACATTGCATAGGAAGTGTGACTGGCTCATGATGGATGTCCTGAGAAAATGCTCAAATATTTTCCTGTTTGTTGTCACTCTGTTGGCTGCCCGACATGGGGGTTAGTGCTGTCTGAATGGCTCAATATCAAGTTGTTGGCCACTGACGAGCATTGCGATTCTACAAGTAGAAACAGCAGGTTTCGGGCCAGCTAGCAGCAGGTCCCTCTTTTGTTCCAGCAAGAGATGGAACGGCCTACCACTGTAATAACTATCTATCTGCAGTGAGATGTCTTTCATGCTTTAGAGGTAGGGTTAGGGAAGATAGGATTTTGAATAGGAATCTATTGTTTGATCCCCACAAGGATAGTAAAACAAACGTGTGTGTTTAGGAGGGAGAAAGAGAGAGCAGGATAAAGGGGTAAGAGAGGCAGGAGGTATGGTTGCGTACTGAAATTGTTTTTGTATACAAAATGTATTTGTTTGTTCACCACTTCTTGATGGTCTTGGTTGTCCATTAACACAGCATATTTACAGGTCAAACAGATCTGCTGGCCAGTAGTGTGATTGTTTGCTGTTAGTGGGTGGTAAGTAAGTATCTGAGAGCACAGCAGATGCTGTGGAGAAAGGGAGCTTTATTCCAACTGATAAGGAGAGAACGAGGGGGATGAAAGACAGAGAAGGAGAGGAGAGTGAGTGAGAGCATGAGTGCAAGTAAGTGTATGTGAGCGATATAGAGAGAGACAGTGTATGTGAGCGATATAGAGAGAGACAGTGTATGTGAGCGATATAGAGAGAGACAGTGTATGTGAGCGATATAGAGAGAGACAGTGTATGTGAGCGATATAGAGAGAGACAGTGTATGTGAGCGATATAGAGAGAGACAGTGTATGTGAGCGATATAGAGAGAGACAGTGTATGTGAGCGATATAGAGAGAGACAGTGTATGTGAGCGATATAGAGAGAGACAGTGTATGTGAGCGATATAGAGAGAGACAGTGTATGTGAGCGATATAGAGAGAGACAGTGTATGTGAGCGATATAGAGAGAGACAGTGTATGTGAGCGATATAGAGAGAGACAGTGTATGTGAGCGATATAGAGAGAGACAGTGTATGTGAGCGATATAGAGAGAGACAGTGTATGTGAGCGATATAGAGAGAGACAGTGTATGTGAGCGATATAGAGAGAGACAGTGTATGTGAGCGATATAGAGAGAGACAGTGTATGTGAGCGATATAGAGAGAGACCTCTAGTGGAAGCTTTAGCAGCCGGTCCGATAGGGAGCCTTAAATGGCGTTGTGTTCTCTGCATGGATGGAAGGAGGGAGGGAGGAATGTAGCTACTGTAGTGGGCTCAGCCTATTGGTCTTGGAAGATTCTGGGGGTAATTTGACTACTTATTGGCGTCATCGACCGAGCTCTACAGCTGTGTTTCCATTATTTAAAAGGATGTCAGCCCCTCACATTAAATCATGTCATCTCTAGGTTAGGTATCTAGATTGTGTGTGTGTGTGTGTTTCTCCATTCACCTCTGACCCACATGGTTTTACAGGCCTATTGAAGGCAGGCTGACATCCATACATGAAAAATGCTGAACACATGTACTGTATTTACTCTCTGACACTTCCAGGGCCAAGTGGCACCCAACTCCGCTTCACATCCAGTAAGGCACTGCTTTTTAATGTGCTGCTGTTGCTCTCACAAGTCTAGCCAGTTACACAGTCAATCACAGAACTCTCAACCCTGCACATCCATGCACGTAATATTGTTCACCTTACTACATTTTTTTCAATAATATGAATATGAACAAATTATGAATTTCAAGTGTGATGTAAAGCTTCTGTCCACCTGTCCTTCCTTCCTTCCTTCCTTCCTTCCTTCCTTCCTTCCTTCCTTCCATCCTTCCATTTACATGTACATTTAAGTAATTTAGAATAGACTCTTATCCAGAAAGAGTCCATTCACCAATAAGATAGCTAGGTGGTTGCTCCGTAGGCAAGCACCATGGTCTTGTAGAGGATGTGCTTCGACTGGAAGCCAGTTTGTGGAGGAGCTGGGTGACATGGGAGAACATGGGAAGGTTGAAAACCAGGCAGGCTGCAGTGTTCTGGATAAGATGCAGGGGTTTGATGGCACAAGCGGGGAGCCAACAGCGAGTTGCAGTAGTCCAGACGGGAGATGACAAGTGCCTGGATTAGGACCTGCATCGCTTCCTGTGTGAGATAGGGTCGTACTCTACAGATGTTGAAGAGCATGCACGACAGGGTGGTGTCTGGGATCACGGCAAGGTTCTTTGCACTCTGGGAGGGTGACACTATGGAGTTTTCAATTGTGAAGGAGAGGTCTTTGAGCTGGCAGGCCTTCCCCAGGAGGAAGAGCAGCTCTGTCTTTTCCAGGCTGAGCTTGAGGTGTTGAGCCGACTTCCATGGTGAGATATCTGCCAGGCACGCAGAGATGAGTGTCACCACCTGGGTGTCAGAAGGGGGGAAAGAGAAAAGTATTTGAGTGTCATCCGCATAGCAATGATAGGAGAGACCATGTGAGGATATGACAGAGCTGAGTGAGTTGGTCTATAGAGAGAAGAGGAGAGGGCCTAGAACCGAGGCCTGGGTGACACCAATAGTGAGAGTATGGGGTGCAGATCTTCTCCACGTCACCTGGAAGGAGCGGCCTGCCAGGTAGGATGCAATCCAAGAGTGTGCAGAGACTGACACCCAGCCCCCGAGAGGAGGATCAGATGGTTCACTGTGTTGAAGGCAGCGGATAGATCTAGGAGGATGAGAACAGAGGAGAGAGAGTCAGCTTTGGCAGTGTGGAGAGCCTCCGTGACACAGAGAACAGCAGTCTCGGTTGACTGACCCGTCTTGAAGCCTGGTTAGGGTCAAGAAGATCATTTTGAGAGCGTGAAAACGAGCGAGTTGATCAGAGATGCTCAAGTCTTTCGGAAAGAAAAGAAAGCAGGGATACAGGTCTAACGTTTTTAAAGTCAGATGAGTGGAGTGTTGGTTTCTTGAGGAGAGAATCCACTCTGGCCATTTTGAAGTCAGAAGGGCTGTAGCCAGGGGTCAGGGATGAGTTGATGAGGTAAGTGAGGAATGGGAGGAGGTCGGGAGAAAGGGAGGAGGGGATGGGGTTGAGCGGGCAGACCTCACGAGATGCAAGATTTAATCTGGAGAGAGAGGGGAGAAAGAGGTTAAGGCACAGGGTAGTTAATTCTGTGTGAGTGGGACCAGTGGACTCAATAGGCTGAGTGAATGAGGAGCGGATGTTTTCAATCTTCTATTCAAAGTGGTTGACAAAGACGTCAACAACTTTGGGGAAGGGGGTGGATGATTTAGGGAGGAGAATGTGGAAAAGAATTTCCTAGGGTTAGAAGCTTGACATTTAGAGTGATAGAAAGTGGCTTTAGCAACGGGTAGAGAGGAGGGAGTGAAAGTATGATACAGATGGCAGTAGGACACAGCGTGCGAATGGCCCCTACAGTATTACCACATAGCCCATCAGGGTTAAAAACTATTCTCTACATTGGTTTACACCATAGGGAAGTATACCCTGCAGTATCCAACATAGCCCCACGCCTTGTCTCTGTGTACAGTCGTGGCCAAAAGTTTTGAGAATGACACAAATATACATTTTTACTAAGTCTGCTGCTTCAGTGTCTTTAGATGTTTGTCAGATGTTACTATGGAACACTGAAGTATAATTACAAGCATTTCATAAGTGTCAACGGCTTTTATTGACAATTACATGAAGTTGATGCAAAGATGTCAATATTTGCAGTGTTGACCCTTCTTTTTCAAGACCTCTACAATCTGCCCTGGCATGCTGTCAATTAACTTCCACATCCTGACTGATGGCAGCCCATTCTTGCATAATAAAATGCTTGGAGTTTGTCAGATTTTGTGGGTTTTTGTTTGTCTACCCGCCTCTTGAGGATTGACCACAAGTTCTCAATGGGATTAAGGTCTGGGGAGTTTCCTGGCCATGGACCCAAAATATCGATGTTTTGTTCCCCAAGCCACTTAGTTATCACTTTTGCCTTATGGCAAGGTGCTCCATCATGCTGGAAAGGGCATTGTTCGTCACCAAACTGTTCCTGGATGGTTGGGAGAAGTTGCTTTCGGAGGATGTGTTGGTACCATTCTTTATTCATGACTGTGTTCTTAGGCAAAATTGTGAGTGAGTCCACTCCCTTGGCTAAGAAGCAACCCCACACATGAATGGTCTCAGGATGCTTTACTGTTGGCATGACACAGGACTGATGGTAGCGCTCACCTTGTCTTCTCCGGACAATATTTTTTCTGGGTACCTTTTGCAGAATATCAGTCTGTCCCTGATGTTTTTCCTGGAGAGAAGTTGCTTCTTTACTGCCCTTCTTGACACCAGGCCATCCTCTAAAAGTCTTCGCGTCGCTCTGCGTGCAGATGCACTCACACCTTCCTGCTGTGCTGCCATTCCTGAGCAATCTGTACTGATGGTGCCCCGATCCTGCAGCTGAATCAGCTTTAGGAGACGGTCCTGGCGCTTACTGGACTTTCTTGGGCGCCCAAGAAGCCTTCTTCACAACAATTGAATCGCTCTCCTTGTAGTTCTTGATGATCCGATAAATGGTTGATTTAGTGGCAATCTTACTGGCTGCCTGTGAAGCCCTTTTTGTGCAAAGCAATGATGACGTCACGTGTTTCCTTGCAGGCAACCATGGTTGACAGAGGAAGAACAATGATTCCAAGCACCACCCTCCTTTTGAAGCTTCCAGTCTGTTATTCGAACTCAATCAGCATGACAGAGGGATCTCCAGCCTTATCCTCGTCAACGAGAGAATCACTGTGTTAACGAGAGAATCACTGACATGATGTCAGCTGGTCCTTTTGTGGCAGGGCTGAAATGCAGTGGAAATGTTTTTGGGGGATTCAGTTATTTTGCATGGCAAAGAGGGACTTTGCAATAAATTGCAATTCTTCTGATCACTCTTCATAACAGTCTGGTGTATATGCAAATAGCCATCATACAAACTGAGGCAACAGACTTTGTGAAAATTTATATTTGTGTCATTCTCAAAACCTTTGGCCATGACTATATATACCTACACAAATTATGGTGGCTTTTAAAGTAAACATACTTGACCTTCTGAGAGATGTGTGAGTGGCTTGCATCAAGCAGAGTTAATTATTTACGGGCAGGGCTTGATTTAGTTAAAAAACACAAATTCCACAATGTAGATATTTTACATCTCTTGCGGATAGTTTATTTTTATGAAGAATATATTGATTGTTATTTCTTAGAATTGTTTTTGAAAAAAACACCAAAATGTTTCGACCAGGTCCATCACCGCCACCTCCCATTGGACAGCGAGAGAAAGGCATTGTGGATATTTATACCCAACTCCCCCCCCCCCCCGTGGATCACAGCATGTTCTCCAAGGCTGTCAGAGACACCTCGTCATTTCGCGATTGTTGCTCTGTGTTACCAAACATCACACTAGATGAGAAGGATGGAGAAAGAGAGGGGCACATGTTCTGGTCTCCTCCATCCTTCTCACCTCTTAGCTATGTGGTGTTTACATTTTCCTTTAGTAGTTCTGATTTACATGGTCTGGTCCTCTTTTTTCCGCTCTGCTCTTTTTCTCTGTGTTTGAAGCCTTTAGGCTTCATAAGGACAGAGAGAAAGAGAAAGATAGTTGGAGAGATTGGCACCCACCAAGAGTGAGCTGGACTCAATCTCAATGTGATGACAAAATCACAATGGCTTCTTTTTTTTTTTCCACGCGTCACACATGTGCCTGAACTCCTTGTCCACTTCGCTTGTAGTGCCGGGATATTACTTAGAAATGTGTACCTCACATGCAGTTTGTAACATTGACTATGCAATTTGTGTATTAACAAAGTCTATTAAATTGAATGATCTGCCACGACACCCTATTACACACAGAACCCAGCCCAGGATATAGCCTAGCCCTCAACAAAGATACATCACACTCATATACAGTCCCTGTCTGACTCAGAGCTGCAGGTTATTGTCAGAGGGTTACACATAGAATGAGTGTTTAGAAAAGTGCATAGAGAGCATTCCAGGCGACACAGGTGCTGGGGTAATCTGAGTTTACAAGGTCAAGCCATTAAGTTGATGGGAGTTGGATCTCTGTTTGAAATCGCTACATAAACACATTCAATCTTAACAAGCTGTGGAAAACAGGATTTTATTGTGATTACTGAGAGAGCTTACATTTTACTGTGGAACCACACACGAGGATGCACAGAAACATACATTGCATTCGGAAAGTATTCAGACCCCTTGACTTTTTTTGTTGCGTTACACGAAGGGGTGGGCAGCTCCAGCCCTCAGGGGCCTGATTGGTGTTACACTTTTTCTCCATCCTTAGCAAACACAGCTGATCAAATTGCATTCTAAACTGAAGATCATGATTAGGTGATTATTGGAGTCGGGTGTGTTAGCTGGGACTGGGGCAAAACTGTGACACCAATCAGTTCCCTGAGGACTGGAATTGCCCACCCATGTCGGTTACAGCCTTATTCTAAAATTGATTCTTTCATAACTCTATACACAATACCCCATAATGGCAAAGCAAAAACAGGTTTTTAGACATTTAGACATCCAGAGATGTTCGATCGGGTTCAAGTCTGGGTTCTGGCTGGGCCACTCAAGGACATTTAGAGACTTGTCCTGAAGCCACTCCTGCGTTGTCGTTGCTGTGTGCTTACGGTTGTTGTTCTGTTAGAAGTTGACCATTCGCCCCAGTCTGAGTGCTCAGAGTGCTCTGGAGCAGGTTTTGATCAAGGATCCCTCTGTACTTTGCTCCGTTCATCCTTCACTCAATCCCAGTCCCTGCCGCTGAAAAACATCCCCACCGCACGATGCTGTCAACCACTATGCTTCACCGTAGGGATGTCAGGTTTCTTCCAGACGTGACACTTGGCATTCAGGCCAAGGAGTTCTTGGTTTCATCTGACATGAGAATCTTGTTTCTCGTGGTCTGAGAGTCCTTTAGGTGCCTTTTGGCAAACTTCAAGTGGGCTGTCATGTGCCTTCCATCTGCCCACTCTACCATAAAGGCCCGATTGGTGGAGTGCTGCATAGATGGTTGTCCTTCTGGAAGGTTTTCCCATCTCTTA
Organism: Oncorhynchus tshawytscha; assembly: GCF_018296145.1. Lineage (NCBI taxonomy): Eukaryota > Metazoa > Chordata > Actinopteri > Salmoniformes > Salmonidae > Oncorhynchus > Oncorhynchus tshawytscha. The sequence continues at coordinate 23,006,919 of NC_056461.1, forward strand.
CAGAGGAATTATGGAGCTCTTTCAGAGTGACCATCGGATTCTTGGTCACCTCCCTGACCAAAGCCCTTCTCCCCCGATTGCTCAGTTCTGCCGGGCTGCCAGCTCTAGGAAGAGTCTTGGTGGTTCCAAACGTCTTCCATTTAAGAATGATGGTCAACTGTGTTCTTTGCGACCTTCAATGCTGCAGACATTTGTTGGTATCCTTCACCAGATCGGTTTCTCGACACAATACTGTCTCGGAACTCTATGGACAATTCCTTCAACCTCATGGCTTGGTTTTTGCTCTGACATGCACTGTCAACTGTGGGACCTTAAATAGACAGGTGTGTGCCTTTCCAAATCATGTCCAATCAATTTAATTTACCTCAGTTGAACTCCAATCAAGTTGTAGAAACATCTCAGGAATGATCTATGGAAAATGGATACACCTGATCTCAATTTCGAGTCTCATAGCAAAGGGTCTGAATACTTATGTAAATAAGGTATTTCTGTTTTTTATGTTGAATAAATTTGCACTTTCTGAATGCACTGTAAATATGTACAAACATGGTGGTCTGTACCATGGTGGTCTGTGTGTGTGCTGATGTGTGAGTGTTCTTCAGAGACAGCGGGGGGGGGTGAGAGATGAGAGATGGATGGTAAGATGAAAGATGAGTGCAGCGGTATGCTGAACCCTTCCATCCATCTGTCCATCCTCCTTTGATTTTCCAGAATGTAACTGTTCAACAACTGCCTTTATGCAGAATCAATTGAAGAGGCAATAATATTTCTGGGGTTTGTGAGAAGCAGTAGTATTATAATCATGGTATGTCAATTATAATCATGGTATGTCAATTATAATCATGGTATGCCAATTAAAATCATGGTATGTCAAAACAGCACCGTCTTCAGTTGGTTAGTCATGGTATGTGAGGCCCACAAAGACCAGACCACAGAGTTGTGCTGTATTTATCTCCTCCTCAGTCTGGAAAAGGGGTCTAGAGTGGTCTAAAGGAGAGAGAGTGGTCTAAAGGATATAGAGTGGTCTAAAGGATATAGAGTGGTCTAAAGGATATAGAGTGGTCTAAAGGAGAGAGAGTGGTCTAAAGGATATAGGTGGTCTAAAGGAGATAGAGTGGTCTAAAGGATATGGTCTAAAGGAGTGGTCTAAAGGATATAGAGTGGTCTAAAGGATAAGAGGGTCTAAAGGAGAGAGAGTGGTCTAAAGGAGATAGAGTGGTCTAAAGGATCTCTAAAGGATATAGAGTGGTCTAAAGGATATAGAGTGGTCTAAAGGATATAGAGTGGTCTAAAGGATATAGAGTGGTCTAAAGGATATAGAGTGGTCTAAAGGATATAGAGTGGTCTAAAGGATATAGAGTGGTCTAAAGGAGAGAGAGTGGTCTAAAGGAGATAGAGTGGTCTAAAGGATATAGAGTGGTCTAAAGGATATAGAGTCGTCTAAAGGATATAGAGTGGTCTAAAGGATATAGAGTGGTCTAAAGGAGAGAGAGTGGTCTAAAGGATATAGAGTGGTCTAAAGGAGAGAGAGTGGTCTAAAGGATATAGAGTGGTCTAAAGGATATAGAGTGGTCTAAAGGATATAGAGTGGTCTAAAGGATATAGAGTGGTCTAAAGGATATAGAGTGGTCTAAAGGATATAGAGTGGTCTAAAGGAGAGAGAGTGGTCTAAAGGAGAGAGAGTGGTCTAAAGGAGAGAGAGTGGTCTAAAGGAGAGAGAGTGGTCTAAAGGATATAGAGTGGTCTAAAGGATATAGAGTGGTCTAAAGGAGAGAGAGTGGTCTAAAGGATATAGAGTGGTCTAAAGGATATAGAGTGGTCTAAAGGATATAGTGGTCTAAAGGATATAGAGTCGTCTAAAGGATATAGAGTGGTCTAAAGGATATAGAGTGGTCTAAAGGATATAGAGTGGTCTAAAGGATATAGAGTGGTCTAAAGGATATAGAGTGGTCTAAAGGAGAGAGAGTGGTCTAAAGGAGAGAGAGTGGTCTAAAGGAGAGAGAGTGGTCTAAAGGAGAGAGAGTGGTCTAAAGGAGAGAGAGTGGTCTAAAGGATATAGAGTCGTCTAAAGGATATAGAGTGGTCTAAAGGATATAGAGTCGTCTAAAGGATATAGAGTGGTCTAAAGGATATAGAGTGGTCTAAAGGATATAGAGTGGTCTAAAGGATATAGAGTGGTCTAAAGGAGAGAGAGTGGTCTAAAGGATATAGAGTGGTCTAAAGGATATAGAGTGGTCTAAAGGATATAGAGTGGTCTAAAGGATATAGAGTGGTCTAAAGGATATAGAGTGGTCTAAAGGATATAGAGTGGTCTAAAGGATATAGAGTGGTCTAAAGGATATAGAGTGGTCTAAAGGATATAGAGTGGTCTAAAGGATATAGAGTGGTCTAAAGGATATAGAGTGGTCTAAAGGAGAGAGAGTGGTCTAAAGGATATAGAGTGGTCTAAAGGATATAGAGTGGTCTAAAGGATATAGAGTGGTCTAAAGGATATAGAGTGGTCTAAAGGAGAGAGAGTGGTCTAAAGGATATAGAGTGGTCTAAAGGATATAGAGTGGTCTAAAGGATATAGAGTGGTCTAAAGGAGAGAGAGTGGTCTAAAGGATATAGAGTGGTCTAAAGGAGAGAGAGTGGTCTAAAGGATATAGAGTGGTCTAAAGGAGAGAGAGTGGTCTAAAGGATATAGAGTGGTCTAAAGGATATAGAGTGGTCTAAAGGATATAGAGTGGTCTAAAGGAGAGAGAGTGGTCTAAAGGAGAGAGAGTGGTCTAAAGGATATAGAGTGGTCTAAAGGATATAGAGTGGTCTAAAGGAGAGAGAGTGGTCTAAAGGAGAGAGAGTGGTCTAAAGGAGAGAGAGTGGTCTAAAGGAGAGAGAGTGGTCTAAAGGATATAGAGTGGTCTAAAGGAGAGAGAGTGGTCTAAAGGAGAGAGAGTGGTCTAAAGGAGAGAGAGTGGTCTAAAGGAGAGAGAGTGGTCTAAAGGAGAGAGAGTGGTCTAAAGGAGAGAGAGTGGTCTAAAGGAGAGAGAGTGGTCTAAAGGAGAGAGAGTGGTCTAAAGGATATAGAGTGGTCTAAAGGAGAGAGAGTGGTCTAAAGGAGAGAGAGTGGTCTAAAGGAGAGAGAGTGGTCTAAAGGAGAGAGAGTGGTCTAAAGGAGAGAGAGTGGTCTAAAGGAGAGAGAGTGGTCTAAAGGAGAGAGAGTGGTCTAAAGGAGAGAGAGTGGTCTAAAGGATATAGAGTGGTCTAAAGGAGAGAGAGTGGTCTAAAGGAGAGAGAGTGGTCTAAAGGATATAGAGTGGTCTAAAGGATATAGAGTGGTCTAAAGGAGAGAGAGTGGTCTAAAGGAGAGAGAGTGGTCTAAAGGATATAGAGTGGTCTAAAGGAGAGAGAGTGGTCTAAAGGAGAGAGAGTGGTCTAAAGGAGAGAGAGTGGTCTAAAGGAGAGAGAGTGGTCTAAAGGAGAGAGAGTGGTCTAAAGGATATAGAGTGGTCTAAAGGAGAGAGAGTGGTCTAAAGGATATAGAGTGGTCTAAAGGATATAGAGTGGTCTAAAGGATATAGAGTGGTCTAAAGGATATAGAGTGGTCTAAAGGAGAGAGAGTGGTCTAAAGGATATAGAGTGGTCTAAAGGATATAGAGTGGTCTAAAGGATATAGAGTGGTCTAAAGGATATAGAGTGGTCTAAAGGATATAGAGTGGTCTAAAGGATATAGAGTCTAAAGGTCTAAAGGATATAGAGTGGTCTAAAGGATATAGAGTGGTCTAAAGGATATAGAGTGGTCTAAAGGATATAGAGTGGTCTAAAGGATATAGAGTGGTCTAAAGGATATAGAGTGGTCTAAAGGATATAGAGTGGTCTAAAGGATATAGAGTGGTCTAAAGGATATAGAGTGGTCTAAAGGATATAGAGTGGTCTAAAGGATATAGAGTGGTCTAAAGGATATAGAGTGGTCTAAAGGATATAGAGTGGTCTAAAGGATATAGAGTGGTCTAAAGGATATAGAGTGGTCTAAAGGATATAGAGTGGTCTAAAGGATATAGAGTGGTCTAAAGGATATAGAGTGGTCTAAAGGATATAGAGTGGTCTAAAGGATATAGAGTGGTCTAAAGGATATAGAGTGGTCTAAAGGATATAGAGTGGTCTAAAGGATATAGAGTGGTCTAAAGGATATAGAGTCTAAAGGTCTAAAGTGGTCTAAAGGATATAGAGTGGTCTAAAGGATATAGAGTGGTCTAAAGGAGAGAGAGTGGTCTAAAGGAGAGAGAGTGGTCTAAAGGATATAGAGTGGTCTAAAGGAGAGAGAGTGGTCTAAAGGAGAGAGAGTGGTCTAAAGGATATAGAGTGGTCTAAAGGATATAGAGTGGTCTAAAGGATATAGAGTGGTCTAAAGGATATAGAGTGGTCTAAAGGATATAGAGTGGTCTAAAGGAGAGAGAGTGGTCTAAAGGAGAGAGAGTGGTCTAAAGGAGAGAGAGTGGTCTAAAGGAGAGAGAGTGGTCTAAAGGATATAGAGTGGTCTAAAGGATATAGAGTGGTCTAAAGGAGAGAGAGTGGTCTAAAGGAGAGAGAGTGGTCTAAAGGAGAGAGAGTGGTCTAAAGGAGAGAGAGTGGTCTAAAGGATATAGAGTGGTCTAAAGGATATAGAGTCGTCTAAAGGATATAGAGTGGTCTAAAGGATATAGAGTGGTCTAAAGGATATAGAGTGGTCTAAAGGATATAGAGTGGTCTAAAGGAGAGAGAGTGGTCTAAAGGATATAGAGTGGTCTAAAGGATATAGAGTGGTCTAAAGGATATAGAGTGGTCTAAAGGAGATAGAGTGGTCTAAAGGAGAGAGAGTGGTCTAAAGGAGAGAGAGTGGTCTAAAGGAGAGAGAGTGGTCTAAAGGAGAGAGAGTGGTCTAAAGGAGAGAGAGTGGTCTAAAGGATATAGAGTGGTCTAAAGGATATAGAGTGGTCTAAAGGATATAGAGTGGTCTAAAGGATATAGAGTGGTCTAAAGGATATAGAGTGGTCTAAAGGAGAGAGAGGGAGAGAGGGGTAGACAGAGTGAGGGAGGGATGTTGCAAGGCAGAAACACAGGAGGCCTACAGAACAGAATGGAAAGGAACCCTTAATCTGAGTGCAGAACATTTGTTCCTGTTCTATAATGTAATGTATATCATCGTTAAGCCATTCCCTGTTCTCTCTAATAAGAACCAGATGGAGATGAGAGAAAAAGTTGATCACTAACATTTGTATTTGATGCCCGAGGCACTTTCAGGTCATGAATTTCGGTTCATGGATGAAGACTTCATGTTTTACTTAGCTGAAAAGCAATTGAAGTGGAAGCCAATTTCCAATGAAAGTGCTGGCCTTGAGAAAGTACATGGCTGAATTGCAGTATCAAGGCCAGGGAGCTTTCCAGTGAGGTTATAACTCTGTCCTCTCTGTGTAGTTTGCCTTAATGTCAAGTGTGTGTGGTCTGTCACTACCTGCTGTTAGTACAGACTATTCAAAGTAGTCCAGTATCAATACAACACATTACACAATATCTCTTTGAGTCCTGGAAGAAAAGTTCCCTTGTTAAGCAATTGTCACCAATAAAAGTTACTTCAGCTGACACCTCCCCATCTGCATTTTATCAAAACACTTTAACTACTTGAACTCTCACCTCCTTTCTGACCAGATCTGGGCTTTGGATCATACTGGGCAGCTTGTTTCTAGTGTAGTTCCTCAGCTGGTAGCTAGAGTGCACAGTGAGAGAAGAGCACAGCCTTGCTGTGAAAAGGCCTCTTATTCTGACCTTTACAGTGCATAACAACGGTCCCAACAGCCAGTTAGCAAGCCAAGTCACTACGTGGCAAACACAATGCAGGTTTCCATTGACCCAGGTTTGTTCAACACGGGTGGATTTTTATTTTGTCAAACTTTCTTTATTGTGACAAATTATGATGGAAACTGTGTTTTTCAAATAAATTATGATTGTTGAATCATTTTGAAGGTATGCGATGCAATTGATGTTATCATACAGTGCATTTGGAATTTAGACCCCTTGACTTTTTCCACATTTTGTTAAATCACAGCCTTATTCTAAAATGGACTTAAAAAATTTAGCTCAGGTACATCTTGTTTCCAGTGATCATCCTTCATATGTTTCTAGAACTTGATTGGAGTCCACCTGTGGTAAATTCAATTGATTGGACATGATTTGGAAAGGCACACACCTGTCTATTATAAGGTCCCACGGTTGACAGTACAAAAAGCAGCCATGAGGTCAAAGGAATTGTCCGTAGAGCTTCGAGACAGGATTTTGTTGAGACACAGGAAGGTCTGGGGAAGGGTACCAAAAAATGTCTGCAGTATTGATGGTCCCCAATAACACTGTGGTTTCCATCAATCTTAAATGGAAGAAGTTTGGAACCACCAAGATTCTTCCTAGAGCTGGCCGTAAGGCCAAACTGAGCAATCGTGGCAGAAGGGCTTGGTTAGGGTGGTGAACAATAACCCGATTATCACTCTGACAGAGCTCCAGAGTTCCTCTGTGAAGATGGGAGAACCTTCCAGAAGGACAACCATCTCTGCAGCACTCAATTAATCAGGCCTTTATGGTAGAGTGGCCAGATGAAAGCCACTCCTCAGTAAAAGGCAAATGCCAGCCTGCTTGGAATTTGCCAAAAGGCACCTAAAGGCCATGAGAAAGAAGATTCTTTGGTCAAATGAAACCAAGACTCTTTGGCCTGAATGCCAAGCGCCACGTCTGGAGGAAACCTGACAACATACATCCCATGCTGTGGGGATGTTTTTCAGAGGCAGGGACTGGGAGACTAGTAAGGATCAAGGGAAAGACGAACGGAGCAAAGTACAGAGAGATCCTTGATGAAATCCTGCTCCAGAGCGCTCAGGACCTCAGACTGGGGGCGAAGGTTCACCTTCCAACAGGACAACGACGCTAAGCACACAACCAAGACAACGTAAGAGTGGCTTCTTGAAAAGTCTCTGAATGTCCTTGAGTGGCCCAGCCAGAGCCTGGACTTGAACCTGATCGAACATCTCTTGAGAGACCTGCCAAAGGTGCTTCAACAAAGTACTTAGTAAAGGGTCTGAATACTTTAAGAAATATGATATTTATTTTTATTATACATTTGCAAAAAAAAAAATGTATCCTGTTTTTGCTTTGTTATTATTGGGTTTTGTGTGTAGATTGATGAGGATTTTTGTTTTTTTTAATACATTTTAGAATAACGCTGTAATATAAGAAAATGTGGGAAAAGTCAAGGGGTCTGAATACTTTCTGAATGACCTGTACAGCTCCACTTAAATATAACGTTTCTTCGCATGGCAAAAGGATTGCCCTGACTTTCTAGAATGCCTGAATTGTTTCACATTCTTTTCTGGTCGGCTGGATGCAAGTTTCACCGTCCAATTATTTCAGATCTACAGGAGTGCAAGTTTCACCATCCAATTATTTCAGATCTACAGGAGTGCAAGTTTCACCGTCCAATTATTTCAGATCTACAGGAGTGCAAGTTTCACCGTCCAATTATTTCAGATCTACAGGAGTGCAAGTTTCACCGTCCAATTATTTCAGATCTACAGGAGTGCAAGTTTCACCATCCAATTATTTCAGATCTACAGGAGTGCAAGTTTCACCATCCAATTATTTCAGATCTACAGGAGTGCAAGTTTCACCATCCAATTATTTCAGATCTACAGGAGTGCAAGTTTCACCATCCAATTATTTCAGATCTACAGGAGTGCAAGTTTCACCATCCAATTATTTCAGATCTACAGGAGTGCAAGTTTCACCGCATTTTTCAGATCTACAGGAGTGCAAGTTTCACCATCCAATTATTTCAGATCTACAGGAGTGCAAGTTTCACCATCCAATTATTTCAGATCTACAGGAGTGCAAGTTTCACCATCCAATTATTTCAGATCTACAGGAGTGCAAGTTTCACCAAATGATCTAAGGAGTGCAAGTTTCACCATAAATTTCAGATCTACAAAAGTTTCACCAATTATTTCAGATCTACAGGAGTGCAAGTTTCACCGTCCAATTATTTCAGATCTACAGGAGTGCAAGTTTCACCAAATTATTTCAGATCTACAGGACAAGGTTCACCATCCAATTATTTCAGATCTACAGGATGCAAGTTTCACCATCCAATTATTTCAGATCTACAGGAGTGCAAGTTTCACCATCCAATTATTTCAGATCTACAGGAGTGCAAGTTTCACCGTCCAATTATTTCAGATCTACAGGAGTGCAAGTTTCACCGTCCAATTATTTCAGATCTACAGGAGTGCAAGTTTCACCATCCAATTATTTCAGATCTACAGGAGTGCAAGTTTCACCATGACACGGACCGTGGCGATACCTTGGCACGTAAGAATTATTAGAATATGGCAAATATCGATTTTTGAAGTAGCATTTTATCCATGCTGGCTTTTGCCGGCTACCTGAGACATGACCCAAATGAAAAGATATAAAATAAAATACCAAGATTCTTATATGTTTTTATAAGTAATACATATGGCAGCAAAAACACTTACAAGATTCATAGAAGATCATTTTAATATCTGACTTATATGGGTGGTTAACATTTAGACAACAGAAATGTTGCAAGTATTATATGTAAAACATACAAGAGTCATGTAAGCTAAGCCTTCTAAGGTCTTGAATACACTGAGTGTACAAAACATTAGGAATGCCTTCTTTCTCTTGAACGCCTTCTTCCCCTTTTGCCCTCAGAACAGCCTCAATTTGTCGGGCCATGGACATTACAAAGTGTTGAAAGCATTCCACAGGGATGACTCCAATACTTCCCACAGTTGTGTCAAGTTGGCTGGATGCCCTTTGGGTGGTGGGCCATTCTTGATACTCAATGGTAACTGTTGAGCGTGAAAAGCACAGCAGCGTTGCAGTTCTTGATATACTCAAACCAGTGTACTTGGATTTAACAAGTGACGTCAATAAGGGATCATAGCTTCACCTGGATTCATCTGGTCAGTCTATGTCATAGAAAGGTGTTCCTAATGTTTGTCCACACATTTCAAAACACTTGCATACCACTGTCTGACGTCATTGACGCATGAAATGTGACACTTATTGAAAAAATAAGCAAGGAGGAGGAGCAGGATGAAAGGAGGAGGAGAAGAGGGGGGAAAAAGGAGGAAAGTAAGAGGTGGAGAGTAGAAGGAGGAGGAGGGGAGAAGAGGATGAGAGGAGAGAAGAGGAGGAAGAGGAGAGGTGGAGGACAGGAAGATGAAGGGGAGAAGAGGAGGACAGCGGGAGGAGGAGAGAGAAGGAGTAGGAGGAGAGAGAAAGACAGGAGGAGAAGAGGAGCAGGGGGAGGAAAGGAGAGAATAGAAGGAGGACAGGAGGAGGAGGAGGAGAGAAGGAGGTGGAGAGGAGGAGGAGGAATGACTTTGTTAGCAGCGGTGAAACTATTTAGCTAGTAAGAGGGGATCTCTCAACAATCACTCTCATGATAGCACATTGGTACTAGTCTGGGCTTGGTTAGATAAATAGCAAAGGGCTAAGTACTCTTGACAAATGAAGGTGATACCATATGGTTTCTGGCATTGTCTCAAAGTCATAAAGTCCCTGAAATGTATTCTTTATTGTTTCCATAATGAAAGGTAGCAATGTTGTCTCCCCTGTTCTCACTGATCCTGCCAAATGACTCCGTATCACAATAGCCTTTGGATGCACACGTGCAAGCCTCCTCCATCCCTCCATCCTGGATTCATATCCTCCTCCTCCCTCCCTCTCTTTGTAATCTCTTGTGTTTTGGCCTGGCACGTGCCACTCTCCCTAATGTTTCTCTCCTCTGATCCTTCCACGTCTCATCTATTAAACTCCCTATTGTAGAAGATCATGTCTAGGTGGTGGGTATGTGAGATGATGTCTGTATGTGATAGAATTTGAGGGTATGTAATTGCCCTCGAGGGACAAAGAGAGAGAAAGATAAAAAAAGAATCTGTATATCTGTTCATGTGATCGTATTAGTCTGAGTTGGTAGATGATGGTGTGTGTGTGTGGTGTGTGTGTGTGTGTGTGTGTGTGTGTGTGTGTGTGTGTGTGTGTGTGTGTGTGTGTGTGTGTGTGTGTGTGTGTGTGTGTGTGTGTGTGTGTGTGTGTGTGTGTGTGTGTGTGTGTGTGTGTGTGTGTGTGTGTGTGCACGTGTGTGTGAGAGAGTCTGAGTATATGTTTTATGTCAGTATGTGTGTATAAATCTGAGTATTAAGTGTGTGTGTATGAAACAATTGGTGTCTTCTCTCAAGGCGTGCCTCACTGAGCATAGTTGTAGATAAATCAACTGTCCAGTAGGAGGTGCTTCCCAACATTAATCATGGAAACTCATACATGGAAATTTACATTCAAATATTGTATTTTTCTTATAGTAATTGTCATGTTTGTTTTAATATGTTGACTTATAAAAAACAATGGGAAACCTTTAAGGAAAGCATTCTCAAAACACACACTTTTCTTATAAAATTCCCAGATGACTCATATAATTCAAATAATTCGTTTTATGTATGTCATACCACATCTATGTAGGAAATTCACCAAAATCATGTATTCAATTGTGCATGTCATCACCCTTTTCCATATGGGGAAACAGATTGGTGGAAGTCCATACAGGCTGTCAGGGCATACATATATATATATATATATGTTTAGGTGTGAAGTCATTACGTCCAGCTATTTTTATCGACGCGACAGTTCAATGGAAATGCACCCTAGCAGCAAATTGTCGCATCTATTATCTCTGCAAACTTTCTAAATGCCGACAAACAAATCACAGGAGAAGATAATGGAAACATAGCTACAGTGCTAAATATATAACTTTCTCTCTGCCAGCGGTTTGGGGAACGACAACTGAAAAAGGAGATGTAGACAAAGAGTTGTGAAGGGTGCCTAGAGTAGTGTTGTGGTAGTAAAAGTTCAAGGCTGAAGCAGAACGACAGTAACGTTGACATTGTTCCGCTCTGTTATCTAAGCTAGCTCCTAAACATATGTAAAGATGCAACGTGGTCGACAGTATCAGTGTTTCTCTTTGTTTCAGAGAACACAGCTGCGGTTACAGAAGCATCTAGCACAGGACACAACTGAGTGTACCTCTCCAAACCACTGGCCAAACGGGTGGCTGTATTCTGGTTGTCTGGGACAATCTGAGGGGACAAAGGGTCATCGGGGGTCAGTCTCATGTGGAACATTGGAGCTGGATGCGTCCAGTGGAACACTAAATGGGTAACATGTAAATATTTGCAGAGTGGAGTAAACGGTTTGGGTGTACAGGACATTCAACCCACACCAAGGCCCCTCTAGTCTCCATTCAAAAATACCTGACTGGAGCACATGTGGGTTTTTAAAATGTATCCTATTTTACAGTTCATCTTGTCTTGACTGGCGTTTATATAGTAATTGAATCACATGTTTTATTGACATTACATGTACAATACATGAGGTAGACCTATAGCAGTAGACCTTCTCAGTGGGTTTTGGGAGGTTTGTAGCCAATCATCCCGACTAAAGGTTTCCACCACTTCTTCCCCGTGACCATTACTAATGGGTTTAGAACAGTATATACGTATGAACGCACCGTCTTTTTATCCAAACGTGATGCTCATGATACATGTGCCATTGTTTCATGCTCATGATACATGTGCCATTGTCTGTCCAGCTCCAACATCATCATCAGGGAGTTTTTGGGAAGAAGACGAAAGGGAGGATGTGATTGTGTGTGTGTGTGTGTGTGTGTGTGTGTGTGTGTGTGTGTGTGTGTGTGCGCATCTGAGTGTAAAGAGGCATTAAGGTGGAAAGGATAAGTCTTTATTGTCCATATCCTGTATCACTGTGCTATAGAGTAAACTAAGGCACTGGCATAGCTTACATAACCCTGGGTAGCCACCCTTTCTTCGGGGAAGAAACCCTCGTCGGTTGTTGGAAAAATGAAGGGTCAGGGGTCTTTTTATTGTCTGGGTCTTGAGTGTTAATGTCCCGTTTTAGCTTCTCTCTCTAACTCTCTCCGTTTTGATGACCAGTTGGCAAGTTCTGCTAGGATTAGAGCTGATGGATGTGAAGAAGGGGGTTGTGGAGGAATTCAGCTCTCGGGGAGAGAGGCAGGTGTACTGTTGAGAATGGAGCAGAAGTCAAGATAGAAGACACATTCATGATGAAGTAGGCCTTGTGTTTTGATGGCTATTGCCGTGGTTACACCTCTGAGACAAATGTTCCAAAAGTCCAACGCAGTGCAATGTTGTTCAAAAACAGTGGTTTGAATTCCATCCTATGAAGCTTTGGCCAAAAGTAGTGCACAACGTAGCGAATAGGGAGCCATTTTGTACTCGCCCCCACAGTCACAATGGCCACCTCTCTGTATTTATACCCATTCCTGAGTGGTCTAGAAACCCAATTCCAGGAGTTATGTGGCCTGATAACACAGTTCCATGTTCCCCACCTCACCCTGTTCGGCTAAGTGTTAGATAAAGCAAATGCAGGACAAATGTACAAAGTGGATTTGGTAGGGATGAGTAGTGGCCTGTAACATATTTACTCTCCAAACCGGCTGCATTATTCTGCAAGGTTAGCGCATGATGCTAGGTTATAAAGACAACAATGGATCCTTGTGTGGTGCTCCACATGGCGTGAATGCCAACCCAGATAGAGATAGATGTAATGGATAACACATGGTCCAAATGCACTTCAGTGTGCTGCGGTAAATATACTGTGAGACTTGAGGATGGACACATTTAGATCTGGGAGAATGCTAGCGACATATATGCATTCACCAAGGGGATGCCGCTTGACAGGCAGGAAGAGTGGAAGACATTTTGGCTCTGACATGAGAGGGGAAAAGCAGGCTCGCAGGGCGACTACAATAGCGGGTCTTCTTAGAAGAGCGATCAAAATGAGGTTGTCACGGGCTTATGAAGGAGTGTCAGAATGTTCTGAGGTGGAGGCCTTTCTCTGTAACATTGGCTGGCTGTCAAAACCTCCATGCTTTATTGATTTACTGCTCGAATTTCCTAGAGATAATACAGGCCAGAGTTAAACTGGAGGACTCTGTGTGCTTTTGTTTAACCTTTTATATGCCGTTTCATTTGGAAATGGTAGACATTGGCCCTGCGCACTGACAAACTGTTTTCATTATTTACTGTTCTTCACGACTGCGAAGGTGCCAAATATTATAGCTCTGTAATGCAATAATGCATTTGGCCAGCACTTGCAGAACTGTTTGTGTGTGTTTGTAACCAAGTGGAAACAACAGAGAGAAAGAGGGTGAGAGAACCAAGTGGAGAGGAGAGAGTGAGTGATTGATTGAGTGAGGGTGTAGAGAGAGAGGGAGAATCAAGTGGAGAGAGAGGGAGAATCAAGTGGAGAAAGAGAGAGAATCAAGTGGAGGGAGCGAGAGGGAGAATCAAGTGGAGGGGAGAGAGGGAGAGAGGGAGAATCAAGTAGAGAGAGAGAGAGAGAGAGAGGGAGAATCAAGTGGAGAGGAGAGAGGGAGAGAATCAAGTGGAGAGGAGGGAGGGAGGGAGGGAGGGAGGGAGGGAGGGAGGGAGGGAGGGAGGGAGGGAGGGAGGGAGGGAGGGAGGGAGGGAGGGAGAGAGAGAGAGGGAGAATCAAGTGGAGAGGAGAGAGGGAGAGAATCAAGTGGAGAGGAGGGAGGGAGGGAGGGAGGGAGGGAGGGAGGGAGGGAGGGAGGGAGGGAGGGAGGGAGGGAGGGAGGGAGGGAGGGAGAGAGAGGGAGAATCAAGTGGAGAGGAGAGAGGGAGAGAATCAAGTGGAGAGGAGGGAGGGAGGGAGGGAGGGAGGGAGAATCAAGTGGAGAGAGAGAGAGAGAGAGAGAGAGGGGTGAATCAAGTGGAGAGGAGGGAGGGAGGGAGGGAGGGAGGGAGGGAGGGAGGGAGGGAGGGAGGGAGGGAGGGAGGGAGGGAGGGAGGGAGGGAGGGAGGGAGGGAGGGAGAGAGAGAGAGGGAGAATCAAGTGGAGAGGAGAGAGGGAGAGAATCAAGTGGAGAGGAGGGAGGGAGGGAGGGAGGGAGGGAGGGAGGGAGGGAGGGAGGGAGGGAGGGAGGGAGGGAGGGAGGGAGGGAGGGAGGGAGGGAGGGAGAGAGAGAGAGGGAGAATCAAGGGAGAGGAGAGAGGGAGAGAATCAAGTGGAGAGGAGGGAGGGAGGGAGGGAGGGAGGGAGGGAGGGAGGGAGGGAGGGAGGGAGGGAGGGAGGGAGGGGAGGGAGGGAGGGAGGGAGGGAGGGAGGGAGGGGGAGAGAGAGGAGAATCAAGTGGAGAGGAGAGAGGGAGAGAATCAAGTGGAGAGGAGGGAGGGAGGGAGGGAGGGAGGGAGGGAGGGAGAATCAAGTGGAGAGGAGGGAGGGAGGGAGGGAGGGAGGGAGGGAGGGAGGGAGGGAGGGAGGGGAGGGAGGGAGGGAGGGAGGGAGGGAGGGAGAATCAAGTGGAGAGGAGAGAGGGAGAGAATCAAGTGGAGAGGAGGGAGGGAGGGAGGGAGGGAGGGAGGGAGGGAGGGAGGGAGGGAGGGAGGGAGGGAGGGAGGGAGGGAGGGGGAGGGAGGGAGGGAGGGAGAATCAAGTGGAGAGAGAGAGAGAGAGAGAGAGAGAGGGGTGAATCAAGTGGAGAGGGAGAGAGGGAGAGAATCAAGTGAAGAGAGAGAGAGAGGGTGAATCAAGTGGAGAGGGGAGAGGGAGAGAATCAAGTGGAGAGGAGGGAGGGAGGGAGGGAGGGAGGGAGGGAGGGAGGGAGGGAGGGAGGGAGGGAGGGAGGGAGGGAGGGAGAGAGAGAGAGGGAGAATCAAGTGGAGAGGAGAGAGGGAGAGAATCAAGTGGAGAGGAGGGAGGGAGGGAGGGAGGGAGGGAGGGAGGGAGGGAGGGAGGGAGGGAGGGAGGGAGAGAGAGAGGGAGAATCAAGTGGAGAGGAGAGAGGGAGAGAATCAAGTGGAGAGGAGGGAGGGAGGGAGGGAGGGAGGGAGGGAGGGAGGGAGGGAGGGAGGGAGGGAGGGAGGGAGGGAGGGAGGGAGGGAGGGAGGGAGAGAGAGGGAGAATCAAGTGGAGAGGAGAGAGGGAGAGAATCAAGGGAGAGGAGGGAGGGAGGGAGGGAGGGAGGGAGAATCAAGTGGAGAGAGAGAGAGAGAGAGAGAGAGGGTGAATCAAGTGGAGAGGAGGGAGGGAGGGAGGGAGGGAGGGAGGGAGGGAGGGAGGGAGGGAGGGAGGGAGGGAGGGAGGGAGGGAGGGAGGGAGGGAGGGAGGGAGGGGAGGGAGGGAGGGAGGGAGAGAGAGAATCAAGTGGAGAGGAGAGAGGGAGAGAATCAAGTGGAGAGGAGGGAGGGAGGGAGGGAGGGAGGGAGGGAGGGAGGGAGGGAGGGAGAATCAAGTGGAGAGAGAGAGAGAGAGAGAGAGAGGGTGAATCAAGTGGAGAGGGGAGAGAGGGAGAGAATCAAGTGAAGAGAGAGAGAGAGGGTGAATCAAGTGGAGAGGGGAGAGGGAGAGAATCAAGTGGACAGGGAGAGAGGGAGAATCAAGTGGAGAGAGAGAGAGAGAGAGGGGGAGAATCGAGTGGAGAGGGGAGAGGGAGAGAATCAAGTGGAGAGGAAAGAGGGAGAATCAAGTGGAGAGAGAGAGAGAGGGAGAATCAAGTGGAGAGGGGAGAGGGAGAGAATCAAGTGGAGAGGAGAGAGGGAGAGAATCAAGTGGAGAGGAGAGAGGGAGGGATATGTGAGGAATGACAGGTCACCAGCTAAAGCCAGTACAGTGTTGGCCTCCACCCAGCCAGCTGTCTGTTCTCTAATCTAATCGGAGACTCCCTTTGTTGAACAGCTCAATGTCAAATAAACTATTCAAACTCTTAAGGAGACATTTATTCACAGCCTTAATCATTAATATTACCATTATATTAATTACTATTCTGAATGCTTAGATTTACATGAGCAATTTAGATACATTCTGTAGGCACTACATACAGTGCATCTGGAAAGTATTCAGTATTTTCCACATTTTGTTACATTACAGCCTTATTCTAAAATTAATTAAATCGCCCCCCCCTCATCAATCTACGCACAATACCCCATAATGACAGTTAACATGATACCAGCCAGAACTTATATTAAGTTAACATGATACCAGCCAGAACTTACATTTTTAGACGTTTTTGCTAATTTATTCTAAGTGTTAAATGAAAATGTCATACTTACGTACATAAGTATTCAGATCCTTTAGTCAGTACTTTGTTGAAGCACTTCTGGCAGCGATTACTTCCTCAAGTCTTCTTGGGTATGACACTACAAGCTTGGCACACCTGTATTTGAGGTTCTCCCATCTCCACAGAGGAACTCTGGAGCTCTGTCAGAGTGACCATCGGGTTCTTCATCACCTCCCTGACCAAGGCCCTTCTCCCCTGATTACTCAGTTTGGCCAGGCGACCAGCTCTAGGAAGAGTGTTGGTGGTTCCAAACTTCTTCCATTTAAGAAGGATGGAGGCCATTGTATTCTTGAGGACCTTCAACGCTGCAGAACTGTTTTGGTACCCTTCCCTAGATCTGTGACCAAATCCTGTCTCGGAGCTCTACAGACAATTCTTGGTTTTTGCTCTGACGTGCACTGTCAACTGTTGGTCCTCATGTCGACAGGTGTGTGTATTTTCAAATCATGTCCAATCAATTGAATTTACCACAGGTGGACTCTTATCAAGTTGTAAAAATATCTCAAGGATGATCAATGGAAACAGGATGCACCTGAGTTAAATTTTGAGTTTCATAGCTAAGGGTCTGAATACTTATGTAAATCGTTTTTTCATTTTTTAAATTTTTAATAAATGTGAAAACATTTCTAAAAACCTGTTCTCTCTCTGTCCTTGTGGGGTATTGTGTGTAGATTGATTCATTTGTATTTAACATTTAGAAATAAGGCAGTAACGTTACAAAATGTGGATAAAGTCAAGGGGTCTGAATACTTTCCGAATGCACTGTATTTAGAAATGTGATCCAAGATCTTCCAGTGGCAAGTACTGTACACGTGTACACTAGACTTTATCATTACTTTGATTACCCCCCCCTAAACCCCCAAAGAGCAAAACGTAACATAGTTGCAAGGTAATTACTCCCTGGAAGGAAGAAACCTTGAGAGGAACCACTACGGAGGGGATATACAGTTGAAGTCGGAAGGTTACATACACATTAGGCAAATACATTTAAACTCAGTTTTTCACTATTCCTGACATTTAATCCTAATTCAAATTCCCTGTCTTATGTCAGTTAGGATCACCGCTTTCGATTAAGAATGTGAAATGTCAGAATAATAGTAGAGAGAATGATTTATTTCAGCTTTTATTTCTTTCATCACATTTCCAGTGGGTCAGAAGTTTACATACTCAATTAGCATTTGGTAGCATTGCTTTTAAATTGTTTAACTTGGGTCAAACGTTTCGGGTAGACTTCCACAAGCTTCCCACAATAAATTTGTGGGTGAATTTGGGCCCATTCTTCCTGACAGAGCTGGTGTAACTGAGTCAGATTTGTAGGCCTCCTTGCTCGCACACACTTTTTCATTTTTATGCCCACAACATTTTGTTGTTTGTACAGATGAATGTGGTACCTACAGGATGAACCAAACTTGTGGAGGTCTACCATTTTTTTCCTGAGGTCTTGGCTGATTTCTTTTGATTTTCCCATGATGTCAAGCAAAGAGGCACTGAGTTTGAAGGTAGGCCTTGAAATACATTCACAGGTACACCTGAAATTGACTCAAATGATGTCAATTAGCCTATCAGAAGCTTCTAATGCCATTACATAATTTTCTGGAATTTTCCAAGCTGGTCAACTTAGTGTATGTAAACTTCTGACCCACTGGAATTGTGATACAGTGAATTATAAGTGAAATAATCTGTCTGTAAACAATTGTTGGAAAAATTACTTGTGTCATGCACTAAGTAGACATTTGTGGAGTGGTTGAACAACTCGTTTTAATGACTCCAACCTAAATGTATGTAGACTTCTGACTTCAAATGTGCCTGTCCTATAATATAATCCTTTAAGATCTAGTACCTTGGAGCTGAAGGTCAACTTGGGAATCAGTATTAGGCTACCAGGTTATGGATTTCGTCCCAAATGGCACCCTATTACCTTGGGAAGTATCCATTGTAAACCGCCATTCTGAATGCCTATGCCCATTAGTCTGCAGAATGAAGCCAGGTGGTCTGTCCAAAGGTTCCCAACTCCAACCCTCACCAGGTGGCGGTTCTACCGTGTGGACCAGTACACATCCCACTAACCAACCCTCTAGACCTCAACATCAAGGTCACCCCTGCGTTAGCGCCCTCTCTCTCTCTATAGGCCTCTACCAGAGCTCAGTCCTTCAGCCCCTCGGGTCCTACAGACCTATACAGGGGACTTGTATTCTGACATGTATTCTTAAATCCTTGCCACAGTGGCTTGGTTATCGCCAGCTAATGAAGAGAATCCTATTGTTTGTTTTTGTGGCACTGATTATGTGACTGATTCCTCCAACAAGCTCTCACAGTCTCACAAACAGAATTAGACGTTCGTGTTTCTCAAATTTCAAATTCAAAGTTGTTCCAAACGTCAAATTTAGAAAGTGTTCAAGGTTAAGTTTAGGCATTAACTCAGAATTGCTATGGTTAGGGTTAAGTTTAGGCATTAACTCAGAATTGTTATGGTTAGGGTTAAGTTTAGGCAGTAACTCCGATATCTTAACGACGAGGCATTAACTCCAAATGGTTAAGGTTTGGGACACACTCATCACATATCTGTTTGTTATTTTTATTGCTGGATTCAAACATGCAATGTTTTGCACCAGAGGCAGATGCTTATGCCTATCCGCCATCCCCGTCCACAACAAGCCAGCAAAACTGAAACCAACTTGAAGGTAACAGCGCTTGTTATTGTCCCTTAGTGGCCAGTTTCCACGTCATCTCCCGATGTCCCCAGACATGGCTGGCCGTGTTACTAACTTGTTTCACGGGTGACCTGGCTGGATTTCTCCACTGCTTTGGCAGGCTGTGGTCTTAGCAGCTGCATTGTGAGACAGTGGGAATGGGCTGTGGGAACAGTGTATCTTCACCAATTTAGAGCAAAATCTCGCTTGGCACTGATTCAGGAACAGTGTAGAGGAACATTGGTGTGTGGGGATTTGCTTCTAAGGCCTTGTAAAGGGCTTGAGAGCAGAGAGACTGGCAGGGAGAGATGGACAGTGCACTCAGACATCATCCCAATCATGTTTTATGTGCATAGAGCTTTTTCGAAAGCTCTAATGTACTCAACTTAACAATAATGTACTCAACTTAACAGTAACCCAGGCTCAAAGTTCAGATAAGAATTGAAATGTTGGCAGGACTGCCATTGCCAAGTGAGGGAGGGATGTTGCTTCTCTGTCCAGCTCCTCTCTTCCCGACAAACCTCTTGTCACTATTTACCTCACTTCCCTCAAAGTGTGTAGTACACAGGCGTAGGTTGGCATACGAGTGTGTGTGGTGACCACAACAAAATGTCCACAACACAGTATCCCTTGACGTCTGGCTGCTGTGAGGAGAAAATCCAGCAGGCCCCTTTCTTCACTCTTCATGCAGTGTGAGTGTGTGTGTGTGTGTGTGTGTGTGTAGGTTCATACTGCCTTTTGGGTGCATTAATGGCACCGGTTGCCATAGCAGTGCTTTGGCAAGTATTGTGAAGAGGGGGATGGGACACACTCGCTGTGTCAGTGAACAAGCCGTTTACTTGTTGATAAACACACACTAACTCAGGCACACTCGACACACTTCCATGCAGTCTAGTTTCAAGTTTCACGTTTTACCCAAAGTTGTAAGGTTAGTTGGGGCTGAGGTGAAAGGTGATAATGGTTCATTGCTCCATCCCTTATTTTCTCAAACGGTCATCGCTCTCTCTCCCTTCCTCTTTTTCTCCCTATCCCTCTCTCTCTCTCTGTCATTGTCAATCTCTCTCTCTCTCTCTCTCTCTCTCTCGCTCTCTCTCTCTCTCATACCTCTGTCCCCCCCTCCACTGCCCACAGTGTCGCTCGTTCTCTCTCTCCCTTCATCATCTCCTTCATTAGTGCCTGTTCTGTAACCCTTTTCCCTTCCTGAGGGGATGTCAGCTAATTCCATCCCTATGTCACCCTGACTCCTGGTGTGGTGTTTGGGGTGTGTTAGACAGCCAGTTGAGGGGTCTTCATCCTCCTCTGTGTGTAGCACACTGATCCCACAGAGAGAACACAGCTACGTCCCAAATACTGTAGCACCCTATTCCCTATTTGGTGCACTACTTTTGACCAGAACCCATATGGCTCTATAGGACTATATATGGAATAGAGTGCCATTTGGAGCATGTCCTACAGCACCTTGAACAACAACAGAAAGTGCAGTCATTGTATTGATGGCCAAACATTGACAAGTAGTAATCTGTATACTGCACAGTACAACATCCATGTCATATTCTCCATGTCATCTCTTTTGATCCCTTCTCTATCCTTTTACCACTTACCTGGCCTGTCCACGTTCATGACTCTAACTACCTCATGGAGTACATTACGTCGTCCCAGTTTCATAACTCATCGGGAACATAATATGACCATAATTTACCTGCGTCCGTGTCTCCATATTTAGCATGGAGGCCAATGGTGACAACACTGTTTGTTCTAGGGAAGGATAATGTTATGAAACGGTTCACTCACCGTATGTTACTGGTTCACGTCAAGTCACTTACCCAGACTCAAAAATAAGCACATTATTCAGCCCTTATTTTATTTTAGAAATCTAATTTCAGGAATACCAATGTTTAAATAAGGATCATCATAGGACAAGATTTTAGAAGGATTGGAGAAGCAGCCAAACACTGAACACAGCAGTGTGAGGACGGTTGTCACTGTTATATTTCACCAGCTTGAAGAAACATTCTAAATACTGACTTCAGGGATTTCTGGTTATCATCCAGATGCGTTTAGCTTCTCATGGCACTGTAGCGTCTGATGAGGTATTTTACACAGCAAGCCAGAACAAACTTTGAAGCCAAATCGTTGCTGAAGATGATGTTTGTGTCTGCATTTGTCTTGGATTGGTCTTCATTAAAGGTCACTTAGGCCGCAGCACTTTGATATAGTCGGTATTTGACTTCCAGCAGCTTGCATTTTTCACTTTGGTATCTGCACTTGCTTCACAGTACTCAATGAATATAGTAACAAACTAACTTTTGGTTGGAGTTGAGTTGAGGGCATGCTCTAGCCTGGGAATTTAGACTGTTCTGCCTATTCTCTGCCAGTCTGTCACGGATTCCCCTGGAACTTTAATTGCGCACACCTGGCCCCTATTCCCACTGATTGTATTTGTATATATGTTCCCTTTGTTCACCACGGTGCTGTCGATTATTATTACAATGTCTGTTGGTGCGTGGGAGTACCTGTGCTGTGTGTTTTGGGCCGTCGTGCCCTTGTGGATTGCGCAGATGATTACGGGTCTCGTCCCGTGTGATAATTATCGTGCGCTTGTGTTATTTATCCAATGTACTCCTCGCTCTTTTGTTTTTGTTTCGTGTTTGTTTGGTCTTCGTCCCTGTGCCTTTACACGGCGCGCCGTAATCTGGGCTGAATAAAAAACCCTATTACACATTCCTGTGCCTGTCTCCTGAATCTTTGTTACCAACGTGACTATTCTTCTTTCTTGCCATTGTAGTGGTAACTACTCTGGCTTAGACAGCAAAGTAGACAGAGTAACGTCTGTGTGCTGATGATAAAGACAGCAATTTACTGCTCAGATAAGATACCTTTCACTTGGGCTCAGTGCTACTCTGCTTAGTTTGTTTCTTCTATGAAGATCAAAGATAATGCTGTATTTGAAACATATAAAAGCTTTGATATTATGTAAATGAAGAAATACTCTGATTAAAATGCATTACTATTATATAATGTGTAGGAAATACAACTACAATACGTGATTATAATATGTAACCTATAAGCCTGCTATAAAGCAATAGTGTTGTTGTGTGACGTGCTCGGTGGTGTTCAGCTCGTCTGTGATATATCATGTAGAATAGATAGAGTAAATCATGTGTACATGCACTTTGTTACCTTATGGGGAAACTCATTTCAAAATAGTCCCAGTGTTATCTCATGAAGAGCTAGGTGTTGTGATATATTGGGTAGGGATCTAACTCGCACACAGCCTCCAGAGAACAGGATCTGGGTGTTGTTTACCTCTGCTGAGAGGTGGAGGATGACCCGCCGTGACCCAGGTATGGGCGCTTGTCTGACCTGCATCATTCCCCAGCTGCTCTCTCTCTCTATCTCCCTCCTCCCTCCTCTAACGGAATGCTGTTAACACCACTCCTCCCCTGCCCCCCTCTTCCCTCTTTTCCTGGTACAGCTTTTCACAAACTGCCCTTTGTTTCACTGACAGCTGAACTTCACCCTCTGAGATTCCCCTCCGGTTAACAGAGATTAGGTTTGGGGTCAGGTCTTCAGGTCTCCCCTTCCATCTCCCGTGTCTCCCCCTTCCCTCTCTTTTCCCTCTCACTTCACTGTCAAAGGCATTTCTCATCATAGCTGCACTGGCTGTAATGAAGGTCTCACTGCTACCTTTGACAGTCTGGGAATGGAGAAGAATTCCTATAGCTGATAATAGTCAGATGGAAGCATCGCCATCAAAAATGTTTTTCCTTTAAGAATCCTTCAGGAATTTATTCCTTACTGAAAAGGGTGTGATGCAGCTAAGACTTGGGGACTGGATGTTGTTGGGGCAGATGTTGGGGCAGATGACTCGCGTGGCTTTTTGGAGTCTAAGGAAGCCTGGTTGGTCTATGCGAAGCGAGCCACATTGTTTCACAACATCCTATACACCACAGGAAGTTCTTACTCAGACAGGAAGAAGCCATCTCCTGCATCCCACTCTTCAAAGGGGGAGACACTCTTGACCCAAACTGCTACAGAGCTATATCTATCCTACCCTGCATTTCTAAGGTCTTCAAAAGCCAAGTTAACAAACAGATCACCGACCATTTCGAATCCCACCGTACCTTCTACGCTATGCAATCTGGTTTCTGAGCTGGTCATGAGTGCACCTCATCCACGATTAAGGTCCTAAACGATATCATAACTGCCATCGATAAAAGACAATACTGTGCAGCTGTATTCATCGACCTGGCCAAGGCTTTCGACTCTGTCAATCACCACATTCTTATCGACATACTCAACAGCCTTGGTTTCTCAAATGACTGCCTCGCCTGGTTCACCAACTACTCCTCAGACAGAGTTCAGTGTGTCAAATCAGAGGGCCTGTTGTCCGGACCTCTGGCAGTCTCTATGGGGGTGCCACAGGGTTCAATTCTCGGGCCGACTCTTTTCTCTGTATACATCAATGATGTCGCTCTTGCTGCTGGTGTTTCTCTGATCCACCTCTACGCAGATGACACTATTCCCTATACTTCTGGCCCTTCTTTGGACACTAACCTCCAGTCGATCTTCAGTGCCATACAACTCTCCTTCCGTAGCCTCCAACTGCTCTTAAATGCAATTAAAACTAAATGCATGCTCTTCAACCGATCGCTGCCCACACCTGCCCGCCCGTCCAGCATCACTACTCTGGACGGTTCTGACTTAGAATTTGTGAACAATTACAAATACTTAAGTCTCTGGTTAAACTGTAAACTCTCCTTCCAGACTCACATTAAGCGTCTCCAATCCAAAATTAAATCTAGAATCGGCTTCCTATTTCGCAACAAAACATCCTTCACTCATGCTGTGAAACTTACTCTCGTAAAACTGACTATCCTACCGATCCTTGACTTTGGCAATATAATTTATAATATAGCCTCCAACACTCTACTCAGCAAATTGGATGCAGTCTATCCCAGTGCCATCCGTTTTGTCACCAAAGCCCCATATACTACCCACCACTGCGACCTGTATGCTCTCGTTGGCTGGCCCTCGCTTCATATTCGTTGCCAAACCCACTGGCTCCAGGTCATCTACAAGTCTTTGCTAGGTAAAGCCCCGCCTTATCTCAGCTCACTGGTCACCATAGCAGCACTCACCCATAGCAAGTGCTCCAGCAGGTATATTTCACTGGTCACCCCCAAAGCCTATTCCTTCTTTGGCCGCCTTTCCTTCCAGTTCTCTGCTGCCAATGACTGGAGCGAATTGCAAAAATCCCTGAAGCTGGAGACTCATATCTCCCTCACTAACTTTAAGCATCAGCTGTCAGAACAGCTCACAGATCACTGCACCTGTACATAGCCCATCTGTAAATATCCCATCCAACTACCTCATCCCCATATTGTTATTTATTTATTTATTGTCCTTTGCACCCCAGTATCTCTACTTGCACATTCATCTTCTGCACATCTATCACTCCAGTGTTTAATTGCTGGATTGTAATTACTTCGCCACTATGGCCTATTTATTTTGTTACCTCCCTAATCTTACCTCATTTGCACACAATGTATATAGATGTTTTCCTAATTTGCTATTGACTGTATGTTTGTTTATTCCATGTGTAACTCTGTGTTGTTTTTTGTGTCACACTGCTTTGCTTTATCTTGGCCAGGTAGCAGTTGTAAATGAGAACTTGTTCTCAACTGGCCTACCTGGTTAAATAAAGGTTAAATAAATACAATTTAAAAGAGTGCTGAATAACAGCAGGATGAGACTGAGGGGGGTCAGATTAAAAATAATACACGCACACACCCCCATACACAAACACACAGCAGGCATGCACACACACACATACACACACACACACAAGCAGGCATGCACACACACACACACACAAACAGGCATACACACATACATGCACACACACGCACACACACACACACAAGCAGGCATGCACACACACACACAAACAAAGGGTATGGGGCTGTACTTATTGTGCATGATAGCATCCTATTGATTTTTTCTTCACTTAGAGTGAGGAGTGGCTTGTTGTTGTGTTTCCTGTCAGTGGTTCATTGAGTTCATCATCAAAGACACACACACACTGGTTGATTGTGTGAGACTGTATTGGACTTTTCTGAATGTGTATGTGTGTGTGTGCGTTTGTGTATCAACGTGTGTGCGTGTGTGTGTTTGTATCAATTTGTGTGCCCGTGAGACACTGACAATATCTAAATTTTTCTTGCCCTGTCCTCTTCTTCTCCAGTGGGTGTTGGAGTCACATCTGAAGGGGCTTTCTGACTAACAATGGAATGTCTTAGGAGGATAAAATCTACAGTTACACACGGAACACAATAGGAAACATTCACCCTGTAACAGTTACATACAGCTCTGTCTGAACCAACTCTTTTTTAGAATGTTGTTCTAGGAAGCGGCGCCAGGCACAAGGACAGAGCACTAACCCTGGACACTTAAACATTATGTCATTAACGATATTAGAGAAATTACAATTGAACAATGTACGCCAGGAATGTGCTATCAAGCCAGTGATGTCAAAGCACTAAACAAAGCATTAAACAAAGGAACAAGTCCGAAAGTCAGCCATGTTGAAAGGAAAGTTGAAACTTGCCTTTATGTTGTAACGAACTTACGCTTCAACTTACTCCTGTCTCATCCAACAATGGACTCAAACTTTGATATTGGGTTGCATTTGAGAATTTTCACTCATCGAGGATAGCTTTATGTTTAACCTCCGTCCCGGAAAACCTCTTGTCCTCCATTAGGCCTGTTTTTCTTTTTTCCCCACTTTTTTGTCCATTCTTCACCAAGACCCATTGTTGTTTCCATGCCCCCAGGAGAGAACACAGCCTTGTACTATGCTTTTTGTCCCACCCTGTTCCCCCCATTCTCCTCTCCTCCTCGGTCCCCCCTCTCCCCACCAGACTACACCTAGTCAGGAAACGGGGTCTAAAGGGATCACACAGACCTGCTCTGATGGAACGAGGGAAAGAAAGAAAGCAGGCCTGAAGGAAAGAAGGAAAAGACATTGTCCAAAGGTTAATAGTCAAGTTGTTTTTTGGTGGAGGAGAGAGAGGGGATGCATGATTAAGGCCAGGGCAGCAGGAGTGAACTGCTGAACGGAGATTGTGTATACAAGGACTAACAGACTGGGGGCCAACCCTTCACCTTGAGGGCTTTACTCTAGGCTGTTTTGGAGTTTGAATTGATTGCAGTTTTTTTAGCAGCAGTGGTTAGTGTATGTGTGAATTAAGTTGTTTTTTGGGGGTGGTTTTACAGAATGTTTGAGTGTGTTTTTTGTTTGTGTGCACTATACACTGAGAGTACAACATATTAAGAACACCTTCCTAATATTGAGTTGCACAGCTTCAATTCACCGGGGCATGGAGTCTACAACGTGTCGAAAGCATTTCACAGAGATGCTGGCCCACGTTGATTCCAATGCTTCACACAGTTAGATGTCCTTTGAGTAGTGGACCATTCTTGATACACACGGGAAACTGTTGAGCGTGAAAAGCCCAGCAGTGTTACCGTTTTAAACCGGTGCGCCTGGCACCTTGTTTTGCCCATTCACCCTCTGAATGGCACACATACACAATTCATGTGTTAATTGTCTCAAGACTTGGAAATCCTTCTTTAACCTGTCTCTTCCCCTTCATCTACACTGATTGAAGTGGATTTAACAAGTGACATCACCTGGATTCACCTGGTCAGTCTATGTCATGGAAAAATCAGGTGTTCTTAATGTGTATTTCTGTGGTAGTGTTTGTATGTGCTGTATGTGTGAATATGTACCTGTGTAGTGTTTATTTGAGTATGTGAGTGAGTGAATGTGTGTGTTCTCTTTATACTCATGCCATATCCCAGCTCTCTGTTATCAGGGAACAGCAGGCCAGTGGTGTGACTGCCAGCTGATGTTGTGAACCACAACAACCCTCACTGAGTGCCATGTCACATCGTGGATAAATAGATTAGGTGTGTGTGTGTGTGTGTGTGTGTGTGTGTGTGTGTGTGTGTGTGTGTGTGTGTGTGTGTGTGTGTGTGTTGTGTGTGTGTGTGTGTGTGTGTGTGTGTGTGTGTGTGTGTGTGTGTGTGTGTGTGTGTGTGTGTGTGTGTGTGTGTGTGTGTGTGTGATCGATCGATCAACCCCCCATCACCCCACACCATCATCCCTCCTCCGCTCTGAGCCCCTTGGCCTGGGAGTGTACATTGGCAGGCCCACTTGTGTCTCTCCTCAGTGGAGCATGTGAGAGAGTGTTCCTGCTGTGGACCACTGCTATATAGCCATTGGGGCGCAGGGCTATATATACAATGCATTCGGAAAGTATTCAGACACCTTGATATTTCTACATTTTGTTAAATTACAGCTAAATTACAGCCTTCTAAAATGAATTATGTTCATTTAAATCTACAAACAATACCCTATAATGACAAAGCAAAAACAGGTTTTTAGAAATGTTTGCAAATGTTTTAAAAATAAAAGACGGAAATATCACATATATATACGTTTTCAGACCCTTTACTCAGTATTTGTTGAAGCACCTTTGGGAGAAACTCTCCAAATACAGGTGTGCCTGGGTATGGCACTACAAGCTTGGCACACCTGTATTTGGAGAGTTTCTCCCATTCTTCTCTGCAGATCCTCTCAAGCTCTGTCAGGTTGGATGGGGAGCGTCTCTGCACAACTATTTTCAGGTCTCTCCAGAGATCGGGTTCAAGTCCGGGCTCTGGCTGGGCCACTCAAGGACATTCAGAGACTTGTCCCGAAGCCACCGCTGCGTTGTCTTGGCTGTGTGCCTTGGGTCGTTGTCCTGTTGGAAGGTGAACCTTCGCCCCAGTCTGTTATCATGAGTGCTCCGGAGCAGGTTTTGATCAAGGATCTTTCTGCACTTTGTTCCATTCATCTTTCCCTCGATCCTGACTAGTCTCCCAGTCTCTGCTGCTGAAAAACATCCCCACAGCATGATGCTGCCACCACCATGCTTCACCGTAAGGGTGGCTTTTTGGTAAACACCAAGCGGGCTGCTTCCATCTAGCCACTCTACCATAAAGGCCTGATTGGTGGAGTGCTGCGGAGATGGTTGCCATTCTGGAAGGTTCTCCCATTTCCTCAGAGGAACTCTGGAGCCCTGTCAGAGTAACAGTCGGGTTCTTGGTCACCTCCCTGACCAAGGCCCTTCTCCCCCGATTGCTCAGTTCTGTCGGGTGGCCAGCTCTAGGAAGAGTCTTGGTGGTTCCAAACATCTTCCATTTAAGAATGATGGAGACCTCTGTGTTCATGGGGACCCACAATGCTGCAGAACTTGTTTGGTACCCTTCCCCAAATCTGTCCTTCCCCAAAATCCTGTCTCGGAGCTATGGACAATTCCTTTGACCTCATGGCTTGGTTTTTGTTCTGACATGCACTGTCAACTGTGGGACCTTATATTGACAGGTGTGTGCTTTTCAAAATCATGTCCAATCAATTGAATTTACCAATCAAGTTGAAGAAACATTTAAGGATGATCAATGGACACATGATGCACCAGAGCTCAATTTTGAGTCTCATAGCAAAGGGTCTGAATACTTACGTAAATAAGGTAATTATTTTTTCTTTTTTTTATACATTTGCTAAAAAAAATGTGCTTTGTCATTATGGGGTATTGTATGTAGGCTGATGAGAATTTTATTTTTTGGTAATGAAAAAATATATAAATCCATTTTAGAACAGGTCTGTAACATAACAAAATGTTTTAAAAAGTCAAGGGGTCTGAATACTTCCCGAATGCACTGTAGCCTGGATCTAACCCTTTTGTTGTTCCTCTGGTCTGAGGAAATGGCTATCCCACTGTGTGAGGAGCTGGAACACGGATTGTCAGGGAACCATGCAGCTCCGCTGTAGTATGTGGAGGTAGTGTACAGATTATTGCTTCACAGGTATTTAAAAGCTAGCGGAACCCCTCAACAATATTTTTTGGAGATATTTTACTTTCTTGCATTCACAAATGCAATACACCAAATTAAAGCTTAACTTCTTGTTAATCTACCAATCGTGTCCGATTTCAAAAAGGCTTTACTGCAAAAGCACACCATATGATTATGCTAGGTCAGAGCCTAGTCACAAAAAAACATACAGACATTTTCCAGCCAAAGAGAGGAGTCACAAAAAGCAGAAGTAGAGATAAAATAAATCACTAACCTTTGATGATCTTCATCAGATGGCGCTCATAGGACTTCATGTTACACAATACATGTACAGTGCCTTGCAAAAGTATTCGGCCCCCTTGAACTTTGCGACCTTTTGCCACATTTCAGGCTTCAAACATAAAGATATAAAACTGTATTTTTTGTGAAGAATCAACAACAAGTGGGACACAATCATGAAGTGGAACGACATTTATTGGATATTTCAAACTTTTTTAACAAATCAAAAACTGAAAAATTAGGCGTGCAAAATTATTCAGCCCCCTTAAGTTAATACTTTGTAGCGCCACCTTTTGCTGCGATTACAGCTGTAAGTCGCTTGGGGTATGTCTCTATCAGTTTTGCACATCGAGAGACTGAAATTTTTTCCCATTCCTCCTTGCAAAACAGCTCGTGCTCAGTGAGGTTGGATGGAGAGCATTTGTGAACAGCAGTTTTCAGCAGTTTTCAGTTCTTTCCACAGATTCTCAATTGGATTCAGGTCTGGACTTTGACTTTGAATTCTAACACCTGGATATGTTTATTTTTGAACCATTCCATTGTAGATTTTGCTTTATGTTTTGGATCATTGTCTTGTTGGAAGACAAATCTCCGTCCCAGTCTCAGGTCTTTTGCAGACTCCATCAGGTTTTCTTCCAGAATGGTCCTGTATTTGGCTCCATCCATCTTCCCATCAATTTTAACCATCTTACCTGTCCCTGCTGAAGAAAAGCAGGCCCAAACCATGATGCTGCCACCACCATGTTTGACAGTGGGGATGGTGTGTTCAGGGTGATGAGCTGTGTTGCTTTTACACCAAACATAACGTTTTGCATTGTTGCCAAAAAGTTCAATTTTGGTTTCATCTGACCAGAGCACCTTCTTCCACATGTTTGGTGTGTCTCCCAGGTGGCTTGTGGCAAACTTTAAACAACACTTTTTATGGATATCTTTAAGAAATGGCTTTCTTCTTGCCACTCTTCCATAAAGGCCAGATTTGTGCAATATACGACTGATTGTTGTCCTATGGACAGAGTCTCCCACCTCAGCTGTAGATCTCTGCAGTTCATCCAGAGTGATCATGGGCCTCTTGGCTGCATCTCTGCATCTTCTCCTTGTATGAGCTGAAAGTTTAGAGGGACGGCCAGGTCTTGGTAGATTTGATCTAGGTCTGATACTCCTTCCATTTCAATATTATCGCTTGCACAGTGCTCCTTGGGATGTTTAAAGCTTGGGAAATCTTTTTGTATCCAAATCCGGCTTTAAACTTCTTCACAACAGTATCTCGGACCTGCCTGGTGTGTTCCTTGTTCTTCATGATGCTCTCTGCGCTTTTAACGGACTTCTGAGACTATCACAGTGCAGGTGCATTTATACGGAGACGTGATTACACACAGGTGGATTGTATTTATCATCATTAGTCATTTAGGTCAACATTGGATCATTCAGAGATCCTCACTGAACTTCTGGAGAGAGTTTGCTGCACTGAAAGTAAAGGGGCTGAATAATTTTGCACGCCCAATTTTTCAGTTTTTGATTTGTTAAAAAAGTTTGAAATATCCAATAAATGTCGTTCCACTTCATGATTGTGTCCCACTTGTTGTTGATTCTTCACAAAAAAATACAGTTTTATATCTTTATGTTTGAAGCCTGAAATGTGGCAAAAGGTCGCAAAGTTCAAGGGGACCGAATACTTTCGCAAGGCACTGTATGTTTTGTTCGATAAAATCTCAGTTTACAAAAATCTCAGTTTACATTGGCGAGTTATGTTCAGTAATGTTGTAACTCGATAACATCCGGCGAATTTGCAGAGAGCCACATCAATTTACAGAAATACTCATCATAAACTTTGATAAAAGATACAAGTGTTATGCACAGAATTAAAGATATACTTCTCCTTAAAACTTATTTTGGCTGGGGGCAGTATTGAGTAGCTTGGATGAATAAGGTGCCCAGAGTAAACTGTTTGCCACTCAGGCCCAGTTGCTAATACATGCATATTAATAGATTTGGATAGAAAACACTCTAAAGTTTCTAAAACTGTTTGAATGATGTCTGTGAGTATAACAGAACTCTTATGGCAGGCAAAGACCTAAGAAAAAATCTACCCAGGAAGTGGGAAATCTGAGGTTTGTAGTTTTTCAACTCATTCCCTATCGAATGTACAGTGTCTATGGGGTCAAATTGCACTTCCTAAGGCTTCCACTAGATGTCAACAGTCTTTAGAACCTTGTTTGATGCTTCCCGAGATGAAGTCGATGGCCGGCAAACCGTTCCAATAGATCCTCCAAACACCGACTTCGAGGGCATTATCACTTTTATACAACAGGTTACCAACACATTCAAAAAAATATTTACCTATTTTCATAAAAAACATTATTTTGATGAGTTTATTCACACTATTTCATCCTTCCAATAGTTATAGTCCCAACACAAATCTAAGGTAGCTACCCAAGCCAGTTGGTTCTTTGCTCTATTGGTTAAGGTTCCCAGAGCCACAACCCAGTTTTGGGTCTTTTTGTTCTGTACCTACGCCAGTCATTGGTTCTAAATGTTTCATTGCCATTCTGGCTTACAATGTTCTTATCCCTTGCTTGGTAGCTAGCTTACAGTCACATCAAACATTGCAGCCAGAATAAGAGTAGTAGCTGCATTTGCATTTGTTGAAGCTGTTTTCTAGTGACCTTTATTTGGAGACATCCTTAACAGTGAGTTAATGATTTCGCCTTGCATAGAAAATGTGCTCTCTCGTCGGGACACTGTTGTTCAGAGGAGCTAGCCAACAACACAGCTAACACAATGCATTTTGTTTTGTTTGACCTGTTGACATTTCTTTGTATATATCCATAAAAATGATGCCAGCTGATTCATGATTTCAACTTGATGAGAAAAGCTGTCTGCCTGTCTGTTTCGTCTCGACTCCCAAAACGTTAATTACTATGGGACAGCTGGAGATCGAATTTCAATATTGAAACCATGTTGCAACTGTCGGAGAGACAGACAGCAAGGTTTATACAAATCTCCGCTGGTGAAAACCAAATGCCACTCTAAAGGAAATGTGAGATAATGTGGAGATCAATGTGGAGATACATTTTTTAAATTGCCTGGCTGGGCTAATGAGGCAGTGGATTGTGCAGTGAGATGGAACAGAGTAAATAGGCATTTCAATGTCCTAGCTTTAGCCGGTGGTAACTTGTGGAATAGAGACCGGCTGGAATGTGGTTTTAACCAATCAGAATCCAGGATTAGACCCACCCATTGTATAACATGCACTATCTCATCACTTATTCAAATTGTTCTACCTGTATTTGAATCTCAACACCTATATTTTCACGGTTACTTTATAGATAACCTCAGAATGTCTTCTTATAGTATTATTATGTAGTGGGTATTAAGGTTATACCTAGGTACATACAAAACAGGTTGTACAGTATCTTAGGTTTCAACATGCTATTGTATTCACTCTGTCTAGGAATTCAGTCAATAAGTAGTTCTAGGTTATGTTGCCATGTTCCTCCTATAAGAAACGACATGCCTTCACGGTGGAAATGACCACCCTGAACTTGGTCTACATCATGTAACCAGATGCAATCTTACATTACGTGAAAAATGAGTCTTTATCAACAGAGTACAGGAAGTTTGGAAAATCTGAAATCCTTGTTCTTATTATCGGCATTGGTCATGTTACAAAAACCTACATGTGTGTTTGTAGTAGGGAACCCATAAACATTCCCTTTAAGACATAGATTAGAAGGGAGTCAATGTGTTCCTGTTGGTCGTAATGGATCTTAATGGCAGTTGGAGGGTTGTTTCAAAGCGTCACGTGAGCCTGGCATTGAGTGCTTTATGGGTTGAAGGGGCTTGCAACATGAGGACCATGCCTTGCATTGACTTCCTCCCCATGGCTGGAACCTCATCGTGTGTCTTAATTTGGGGCTCCCTACTAAAGGCTATAGCAGATTGTGTGTGTGTGTGTGTGTGTGTGTGTGACAGACAGACAGACAGACAGACAGACAGGTGTAGGCAAAAGCAGACCGTGTTTTCCTGTTTCCATGGTCAATAAAAAAGAGTTGTGACCTCTGGATTAACTAGTCCTACAGTAAAGAGCAGGAGGCCTGGGTCGGCGTGACTCCCCCCCTTGTCCTCTCTGGTTTCTGGGGGAAAGCCTGGCAAATGGCTCCCTGGGGTCTGGGGCACCCGGGTTCTCATGTTTCCCCGCTAAGATTAGACACTTCATTTTGATGTTGCTGCTGACCCTACTGACCTAATGGGGGATCTGGTAGTTGCACTGTTCTCAGGTTTCCCTATAGTAGATGAGTAGTGTGTGTGTGTGTGTGTGTGTGTGTGTGTGTGTGTGTGTGTGTGTGTGTGTGTGTGTGTGTGTGTGTGTCAGTCCTGAGCTTCTGGGGCTTGGAGGAGACAGGCGGCTGCTATTGACCTACACACACATACTGTAGCTACAGTAACACTGACACTAAGACTGTTGTACATTATACAGCTGTTCCTCATTTGTATGTAGTCATGCATTAGCTCAGAGAATATTTTGTCCTTGTGTCGTTTTCCATTTTAGCACTGAGCGTTGATCTTTAGATGCCAATTTACAGAAGCTGTTTGCTTACTGTTTCAGTGTGTTGTTTTGGTCTGCATCCTAGTAGCTCTACGTTCAGTCACACCTTCAGCAGTGCAATGGGAACATCTACTCTGTGGTGGAAACAGTGGGCCAGACAACTGATTATGTGTGCCTCACACTGGGACTTGTTGAATAGGTGTCCACTTCCAGTAATATGGGTAGGAGGTGTTACAGTTTCAGTTTGACTTTGATTATGTTTTAAGATGGCACTGACCTCAACTATGTACACAGCACATGTTTAATGTCTGTGAACTCCTTGCCAACTGTTGATACAATAACACAATGAAGTGCTTTTTTAGGCCGTGTCCATGTTATGTTATTCTCATATGTCACTTTGAGACTCAGGCAGGATATAAACTATACTGTGTACCTAATGTATCGGGAAATGGTTGCCCAGGAGACCATTGCCAAGAAAAACACTTATTGTTTCAGTGCAATAACAGTCGCACACACACACACACACACACACACAGACACACACACATATTGTGTATGGTGATCTGTGCCCAGACTTCTGCTCAGATTCGAAGTGTGTTCTCACAACACAATGGGCATTTTTCTACACACTCACATGTGTGTCCCTAACATGCTGAAGTCTAGCCCTCCTCCACTCCTCCCCCTCTTTCCTTTCTCAGCCAATCAGAGATAGAGGGTCTTTGGAAGTGTAATGTGACACTGAGGCCTAGGCTTAATAGGGGCCAGGGCTGTGTCACACACACACACACACACACACACACACACACACACACACACACACACACACACACACACACACACACACACACACACACACACACACACACACACACACACACACACACACACAGAGAGAGACCAGGAGGAGGTGGCAGTATGTACTGGGATGCTGTTGAGGATTAGCCAGAGCGGCGGCAGGCTGTGTGTGTTACGGACAGGACTACACTCTACCGCCAACACACTGCATACTTTAGCCTAGGGACCCACAGCAGAGACTAGTGACTCTAGGGACTAGGGGCCGTGTGAGGATCTAGGGATCCATCTGTGTTGTGACTGAGGAGACTGGATGATGCAGTGTGTGCTCTCCCTTCTCTCACTTCAGCTCAGTGCCGGATCCCCATGCAGCTGTGAAGTTGGCCCCGAAGGGTCCAAGAAGAAGAAATCCAAGAACCTGTAAGTAACCAAACAACCTTTGATTGACTGTTTCCTGTCTTTGGTTTTCTGTCTTCTTTTCTCTGTAGTTGAAAATGAGGAATGTCTTTGTGTGGTCAATGAAAAATCTCATGTCATGTGTTCTAGCAATGCAGATATTTGATCAAACTAGCATTAATAATGCTGCTTTATGGAGTTTCCCTATTTGACGTTAGCAGGATACCTGAACATGGTTGAATAAGAGAATGTCCCAAAAATTGGGGACCCTGAATTAAACTCTGAATACAATTTTGAAATAGTTGTAGTTCTATTAACCTTTATAAGCCAAAGACAAAGTAGTGTGGTGTAACCCACTTTTTTTCCCTTATACGTGGATTTCCCTGCTGTATACAGTACAGTGTCACCTCACATTAATGCCATTATCCTTAATGCTATTGCCTCATGGCTATCAGACACAGCTCAAGCCACAAGCCCAGGCGTGCCATCCACTCTACCATAGACTGTTAAAGCAGGTGTCAGATCCACTGTTGAATGCTAATGTTTTGAATAAGCCTATGAGGGTATGTTAAGAGGTGTGTGGTCATTGAGACAGTGAATGGCTATTGAGTCTGATTCAGCAGATTGGCGGATTGGGAGTCTTAACCAAAAGAAATCCCTGGTCTGAAGGGATTGTGAATGCATTGCTCCATGGAGTGGAGAGGGAAAATGAACTTCCTCAATGGCAGATGATATCCATTCACTTCCTGAGGTGTTAGATGGTGTGTGCGTGAGTGTGTCAAATGTGCATATTGTGAAATTAGTGTGTGTGTGTGTGTGTGTGTGTGTGTGTGTGTGTGTGTGTGTGTGTGTGTGTGTGTGTGTGTGTGTGTGTGTGTGTGTGTGTGTGTGTGTGGTGTCAAATTAGTGTTTTGTGAAATGTGTGTGTGTGTGTTGTAGACCTGGATTCATATACTACAGTATTTCAAATATCTCAATTACTTTCACATACATTTGAAGTATTATTATTTTTTATTTTTTTAATGTATCCGTTATTTTACCAGGTAAGTTGACTGAGAACACGTTCTCATTTGCATTCAGATATATTTGATTGTATTTTATTTTGAAATACATTTGGGAAGTATTTGAAAATACTCAAATACACATAGTCAAATACACTCCAATGCATTTAACACATATATTTGAAAATAGTATTTGAAACAATGTAGAACTTCAATTAATTGCTGTCTGTCCCTTTAAATTCAGCAAATAAATGTCTGTTTTTAATAAACACTAGGTATAAATGAATTGTTTGTGAGGTTACCATGAATTGTTTAATGTTTAATTTGTTCCGTTAAATAATTCAGTAATACATATTTTTTTTATAGCTATCATCTGTTTTTATCACCAGTAAGAAACTGCTGGCCGTTGAGAACATATAACATGTACACAAACATGCATACTGATACCACACACTCACAAACACATACACTTTCACACTCACCACATGCGCTGCTGCTAGTCACTTTACCCCTACCTATATGTACAGTACATAAACTCAGCCAAAAAAGAAACATCAATTTTTCAGGACCCTGTCTTTCAAAGATAATTCGTTAAATTCCAAATAACTTCACAGATCTTCATTGTAAAGGGTTTAAACACTGTTTCCCATGCTTGTTCAATGAACAATAAACAATTAATGAACATGCACCTGTGGAACGGTCGTTAAGACACTAACAGCTTACAGACGGTAGGCAATTAAGGTCACAGTTATGAAAACTTAGAGGCCTTTCTACTGACTTTGAAAAACACCAAAAGAAAGATGCCCAGGGTCCCTGCTCATCTGCGTGAATGTGCCTTAGGCATGTTGCAAGGAAGCATGAGGACTGCAGATGTGGCCAGGACAATAAATTGCAATGTACGTACTGTGAGATGCTTAAGACAGCGCTACAGGGAGACAGGGCGGACAGCTGATCGTCCTCGCAGTGGCAGACCACGTGTAACAACACCTGCACAGGATCGGTACATCTGAACATCACACCTGCGGGACAGGTACAGGATGGCAACAACAACTGCCCGAGTTACACCAGGAATGCACAATCCCTCCATCAGTGCTCAGATTGTCCGCAATAGGCTGAGAGAGTCTGTACTGAGGGTTTTTAGGCCTGTTGTAAGACAGGTCCTCACAAGACATCACAGGCAACAACATCGCCATGCCAGACAGGACTGGCAAAAAGTGCTTTTTACTGACGAGTCGCGGTTTTGTCTCACCAGGGGTGATTGTCAGATTCGCGTTTATCGACGAAGGAATGAGCGTTACACCGAGGCCTGTACTCTGGAGCGGGATCAATTTGGAGGTGGAGGGTCCGTCATGGTCTGGGGCAGTGTGTCACAGCATCATCGGACTGAGCTTGTTGTAATTGCATTCAATCTCAACGCTGTGCATTACAGGGAAGACATCCTCCTCCCTCATGTGGTACCCTTCCTGCAGGCTCATCCAGCATAACAATGCCATCAGCCATATTGCTCGTTCTATGCGTGAAATCCTGCAAGACAGGAATGTCAGTGTTCTGCCATGGCCAGCGAAGAGCCCGGATCTCAATCCCATTGAGCATGTCTGGGACCTGTTGGATCGGAGGGTGAGGGCTAGGGCCATTCCCCTCAGAAATGTCTGGGAACTTGCAATCCCAGAACAACAGCAAAGGAACTTGTGAAGATGCTGGAGGAAGCAGGTACAAAAGTATCTATATCCACAGTAAAAACGAGTCCTATATCGTCATGACCTGAAAAGGCCGCTCAGCAAGGATGAAGCCACTGCTCCAAAACCGCCACAAAAAAGCCAGACTACGGTTTTCAACTGCACATGGGGACAAAGATCGTACTTTTTGGAGAAATGTCATCTGGTCTGATGAAACAAAAATAGAACTGTTTGGCCATAATGACCATTGTTATGTTTGGAGGAAAAAGGGGGAGGCT
Source organism: Oncorhynchus tshawytscha (assembly GCF_018296145.1). Taxonomy (NCBI): domain Eukaryota; kingdom Metazoa; phylum Chordata; class Actinopteri; order Salmoniformes; family Salmonidae; genus Oncorhynchus; species Oncorhynchus tshawytscha. Next base: position 23,044,678 of record NC_056461.1, read on the forward strand.
TGCAAGCCAAAGAACACTATCCCAACCGTGAAACACGGGTGTTGCAGCATCATGTTGTGGGGGAGCTTTGCTGCAGGAGGGACTGATGCACTTCACAAAATAGATGGCATCATGAGAGAGGAAAATTATGCGGAAACATTGAAGCAACATTTTAAGACATCAGTCAGATCAGTCCAAATGGACAATGACCGCAAGCACACTTCCAAGGTTGTGGAAAAATGGCTTAAGGACAACAAAGTCAAGGTACTGGAGTGGCCATCACAAAGCCCTGACCTCAATCCTATAGAAAATTTGTGGGCAGAACTGAAAAAGCGTGTGGGAGCAAGGAGGCCTACAAACCTGACTCAGTTGCACCAGCTCTGTCAGGAGGAATGGGCCAAAATTCACCCAACATATTGTGGGAAGGTTGTGGAAGTCTACCTGAAACATTTGACTCAAGTTAAACAATTTAAAGGCAATGCTACCAAATGCTAATTGAGTGTATGTAAACTTCTGACCCACTGGGAATGTGATGAAAGAAATAAAAGCTGAAATAAATAAGTGTCTCTACTATTATTCTGACATTTCACATTCTTAAAATAAAGTGGTGATCCTAACTGACTTAAGACAGGGAATCTTTACTAGGATTAAATGTCAGGAGGTGTGATAAACTGAGTTTAAATGTATCTGGCTAAGGTGTATGTAAACTTACGACTTCAACTGCATGCAAATAGTCAAATAAAAGTACTTGTTTTTGGCTGTGTATTTGAAATACCAGATACAGTATCTGAACCCAGGTCTGGTTTGGTGAAGGAGGGGATTCCTTCGACGTTGTAGCCTCAGTGATTATACGGCTGTTGATTGAGCTTTCTTCACACTATTTCATGAAGATGATCGGAGAATTCGCAGCCAGGGGACAATACCCTCTTAATATATGCTCATCCTGATAGCTGATAGCTATTCAGAAAATCAACAAATGATGAACATTTGAATCAGAAGCATCAACAGCCACATTTTAAGCATAATCATTAAGTTAATACAATGCAATATATATCTATCTATACAGTGTATACACTGTATGTATGTATGTATATATATATATATATCTACAAAAGCATCAACAGCCACATTTTAAGCATAAACATTAAGTTAATACAATGCAATATATATATATATATATATATATATATATATATATATTTATCTCTCTATATATATATATACAGTGTATACAATGTATGTATATATATATATATATATACAGTGTATACAATGTATGTATATATATCTATATATCTATATATCTACTGTAGTTATATATATATATGTATATAACTTTACATGCTAATGATATTAGCCACTACTTGACAAAGAGTTTACATTCAGATAAAGGTGACACCCCTAGGCCATGAGATGGTTCACCTGTCATGAACCACTCCCCCCTCACAATGGTATCACCCGCCACTGTTTGATTGCCCCAGGATAGTATGTTTATACAGCTGAGGGTCTGAAAATGTCAAATGTGCAGGTGTTGAGAGGCATGTACCACACCTCCAATGAGCGAGTGAGTAAGCGAGACTGTGACACTAAGGTGTCTGTTAACAAGTCGTTAAACTCTTCCTCCAGTAGTAGCCTTTTAACCTCATTTAATCTAATTTACTCAACAAAAGGCACATCTCAATAGGTGATCTAGGTCCTTTCCTATTTTGTTCCCCTATTGCTCCTCTATTGTTCCTCAAGAAATGACATCACATTTGACCATCAGACCAACCTTGAATGCCCTTCTCCTTTAGGTATTCAGTTGTGTCTAAAAAAACACTACTTTGCACACAATTTTTTTTTTTTACCCTTTAGTATGTGTACTTTACTATATTTATACTTTGGATATCACTTTTCAACAGAAACATTAAAAAAATCACTGGACTAAGTCTTTAAGTGTGACTCAGTCAGTACATGTTGAGTGGACATCTGTTGCTATCTACTCTAATAGGGGTTTCCCATAAGCAGTTTCCTGTCTAGCCTCAAATGAGCCAAACATGACTGACCTAACTCCAATATGTGTCTGCAATACCTACACCTACTTAACACTCACTCATCAACCAATCTTCATACTCTGAGGACACATAACCAGAAGCCCTATGACTAGCATACACACACACACACACACACACACACACACACACACACACACACACACACACACACACACACACACACACACACACACACACACACACACACACACACACACAGAGCTCTAACATCAAATATCTTGTAGCTAACTGCTCATCCATCTCCCCAGTGATACAATACCTCTGAATGCTACTCCAGTCTATTCACTGTGAGAAGGAGCTCCGGGGAAATGAAATGTGACACACCAGATGTGGGGAATAGTCATGTATGCAACCACTTACACCATCAAGCATATGTGGGTTACAGTGCAGCCGGTTAGAGGAATGTAGCTGTAAGTTGTTGCTTTTGAGTCATTTCACAAAAGCATGAGTAGGGAGGATATTTCCAAAACTGGGAATTGACGTGTAGAAGGGTTGGATTACAATGGAATTGTTTGGAATATATATCTCACATGTATACAGTTAGTGGTGTCAGAGGAAGGCCCTAAAAATAGTCAAAGACCCCAGCCTCCCCAGTCATAGACCGTTCTATCTACTACAGCATGGCAGGCGGTACCGGAGCGCCAAGTCTAGGATCAAAAGGCTTCTCAACAGTTTTTTCAAAAGCTACCCGGACTATTTACATTGGGTACCCCCCCAACCCCTCTTTTATGCTGCTGATACTCTCTGTTTATCATATATGCAGTCACTTTAACTATACATTCATGTACATACTACCTCAATTAGCCCGACTAACCGGTGCCTGTATATAGTCTCACTACTGTATATAGCCTCCCTACTGTATATAGCCTCGCTACTGTATATAGCCTCGCTACTGTATATAGCCTCCCTACTGTATATAGCCTCCCTACTGTATATAGCCAAGCTACTGTATATAGCCTCGCTACTGTATATAGCCTCGCTACTGTATATAGCCAAGCTACTGTATATAGCCAAGCTACTGTATATAGCCTCGCTACTGTTATTATTGACTGTCTTTTTACAGTTTTTTTTATTTCCTTATCTATTGTTCACCTAATACCTATTTTTTACTTAAAAATGGCACTGTTGTTTAGGGCCTGTAAGTAAGCATTTCACTGTAATGCTACACCTGTTGTATTCAGCGCACGTGACAAATAAACTTTGATTTGATTTAGTGCAGTGGTTCACAAACTTAGTCCTCAGGGCCCCAAGAGGTGCACGTTTAGTTTTTTTCCCTAGCACTACACAGCTGATTCAAATTATCAACGCTTGACGATTAGTTGAATCAGCTGTGTAGTGCTAGCGCAAAAAAAACCTGAGTTAGTGTGTGTGCTACATATGCTACTTTGACTAAGCACTTGCTCTAGATGATGTTGCAATGTACTTGATTCAAACCTGTGACCATCTGTTAAGTTACTCAACTATGTAGCTGTAAACCGAACCGGTCTCTTGTCCTACTTCCCCGAATGACCTCTTCCTCTTCTTACCTCCTTCTCCTTTGAACCTCTTCACTCTCTCCATTGTTTTACTTTACCGGGAGACTGAGTTCTGTCTGAAACTTGAATCCTTGTCTTTGTAAATCACGCTCCTCCTTTCTCCCGGTCTCTTTCTTTCATTCCTCCCCCTCTTCCTTGGTGAATACCTCTCACCCATCCCTCTGGGCCTCTGTGCGTGTCTAGAACCTTCCCAGACTTTATCTGCTAGTGATCTTACATTACCTCCTACTAGTCCAATGTCTGTACACTATGCCCCCTTCAGTCTTCTCCGAGGCCCCCCATACATATGTAGGAGGCTAGGATATGAAGATGTAGACACATTCCTGTGGCCTAAAGCCCTACGTTTAACACACGTTTACACTTACGTTCGTAGGGAGGAAAGCAACATATGAGAAAACAATGCAATATGGGCTTCATGCGAATGCAACTTGTTGTTTTGCAAAAAATGGTTACTGGACATGTTTGAGTTGTGCGTTCGTATCTCACGTTCAGAAATTTGCCTGACCTGAATAGGATTAAACCAATAGGGGCGGCAGGGTAGCCTAGTGGTTAGAGTGTTGGACTAGTAACCGGAAGGTTGCAAGTTCAAACCCCCGAGCTGACAAGGTAGAAATCTGTCGTTCTGTCCCTGAACAGGCAGTTAACCCACTAGGCCGTCATTGTAAATAAGAATTTGTTCTTGACTGACTTGCCTAGTAAAATAAAGGTTAAAAAAAATAAAAATAGTTCCTTGTGAAAAGGAAAACAATTGCGACAATCTTTACTGGTATTTAATAATCTGCTATCCAATACTATAATGGGTATTAAGGTTGAACTGCTAATTGCCTAAGTATTAATTGAATGATCCTGGATCAGAGCTAACTGGTGGCTGTGGCATAGCCTTACAAAACTGCTGTTTGGTTTGAGGTGGTTGTGTAGCTGGTGCCGGTTGATCGAGAATGCTGGTCAGTAGAACACCTTAAACCCCAATATGCTGTCATTACTCACATTTTTGGAGGAAACCCATTGCAATTAATATTTATGAGGACAGCTACTTAAAGTGATTTTCTAGTCATTACTCAAACCGAACTATGCCCATCCCACCCCACCCACCCAGAAACCCCGTTAGGTCAGGACAGGACAGCGCCCTAGGGAGGGACCCTGTTAAGCCCCAATGAAAGAGAGCAGTGTTCTACTGGTCATTGAGTCAATCTACTTCATACCCCCACTGTGAAGCCTGATTCCATTGAGCCTGATGCGCTAACTGGCTTCACAATGATAATGTTGACAGTCTAAGCTAACCGGTCATAGAGAGCTAGCTATTTTGGCTCGCCATGAACAAGGTAGAGGCTCACAGATGTAGGATCTTAATTTGAGCCAGTTTGCTACAACAGGAAAATAATCCTGCAGCAACAGGAATTGTGAATTATTATGTGGATTATAATTAGTTAACTTTTTTGTTGGGATTGATCCATTTTTTGTTCGGGCAAATCAAGTCTGACATTTTAAAGTGGAAATTAAACATGTTAGAAGCCTTTTTAAACCTTGAATAAATACACTACAAGTTTGCATTTCTGTGCAGGAAAATTCGTAGCAACAAAATAGTGCCACCTGGTTTTCAGGTAGCCTATAGCGAGAGTCTATTGCAGCCAAACTATTGTCGAAATGTTGTCAATGTTGGTGCAGAGTTTCAGAGCCTCTGGCAGGTGTCTGCAGTGCAGACTTGATTGAATTCCAGGTGGAGTTTTTAAGAGGCAACAGAAGTTTTATCCCTTTATCCAGACAAGCTACTAGACTGGCCTCCCTCCCTCTCCCCCTATCCCTACCCATGCTTGTCTGCATGTAGCACAGCTGCTTCCCTGGGTAGTCCATATCCGCTCTGATCCCCTCCCATTGTTCATTGTCACCTGTGGTACAGGGGCCAGATGTTAGAGCTTCCCCAAGGCAACGATCCCGACACACCTACTGTTTCTCCCCCAGCACTGACAGACATCCGGGCGGGCAACTCACACACACACACAGACACATACCAACATGCACGTACTGTAGCCAGGCACACATGCTCGCACATGCACACACACACACACACACACACACACACACACACACACACACACACAGACGAAAGGATAACATTACCCCAGACGTGCTAGAATAATATCCACCTGTTGTTTTGCTACATGACAGGAAAGATGAAATGTGGTGAATGTATTTGGGGTTTTCTACTAGTTGTGATAGTGATTATAGTTGTCATATAGCTGAAGTAGTAGTCATAGCTCTACAAGGTTAGGTCAATAGAAGTTATTGCAGCAGTTGTAATTGTCTAGTTTTAGGGTTCACTACTTGTTGTTGCAGAGGTTATAACATGTGTAGATGTAACAGTAGTAGCTAGTAACAGTAATTTATAATCAAATGGCTACCCGGACTATTTACATAGATTGCTGCTCCTCGCTGTTTACTATCTATGCATAGTCACTTTACTCCTACCTACATGTACAAATGACCTCGACAAACCCATTGACTCGGTACCGGTACCCCCTGTATAAAGCCTCGTTATTGTTATTTTATTGTGTTAATTTTGATTTCATTTTTTAATACTTTATTTAGTAAATCTTTTCTTAACTCTATTTCTTGAACTAAATTGTTGGTTAAGGGCTTGTAAGTAAGGTTGCGATTTGTTACACACTCCCCTATGTATTTATTTGGACAGGGACTCTAAACCTTTACATTTGGATTTGAGATCAAATGTTTTATGAGGGGACAGTTCAGAATGTCACCTTTTTATTAGAGGATATTTTCATATCTGTTTTACCGTTTACAAATGAAAGTACTTTATGTATCTAGTCCCTCCATTTGAAGGTGTCATAAGTATTTGGACAAATTCACTGATAGTGTATTATATTTTGTAAAAAGTCTAGTATTCAGTCCCATGTTCCTAGCAGTCAAAGATGACATCAAGCTTGTGCCACTACAAACTTGTCAGATGCATTTGCAGTTTGTTATGGTTTTGGAGTCACTTTTATTGCAAGATTTAAAGATGCATAAATGTCATACCCCCATGATCTTTGTGCATCTGTAACTTTCTCACACATCACTGTTCACAATTCATTCAGGATTATCTACAATCATGGTAGCATCTACATTAATGTAGAAGTGTTTAGAATCATATTCTATTCTTATTTACAACAAAAGGGACTCCGCGTGCATAGCACTTTGAATTTATTTCACTGTTGGATTTGTTGCCCTACCAGACAGAAGAAGAGGAGAATATGTGGCTTTCAAAAATGGCTTTATGGAACAGCTAGTAACTTTCACCCATTCCTATGTTAGTGCTATTTTAATACCAATGTCGAATAATATATAACATTGGTGTTCAAGCCAATTCCATTATATGACTGTAGCCTTCCGTTTTTAAATTCCGAATAATGTATTGTGATGGTAATGACATTTGTTTATGATGTTCATTATTAGTCTTTGGCGAGCTACAGTATCTTCAACCTAGCCTACACTCTTAAAACTGCTTGGTTGTTTGAATGACCCAACTGCTGGGTTGCAGGCATTGGGTCACTTAGTTGGGCTGTTTATTTTGAAAAGAGCCAGGGTGGGTTGGCATGGCTTAGTAGGTGTTTGGCATCATTTTAGGCCACCTGTGCGAGTAAATGTAATTCCTGTTAGTCTGTTCTGTTGCACTGTTGTCACATGTTAAGGCTGAACACTGACAGTTTTGTAGCTTCGATGAGGCTGACAGAGGTGTATAACTTCCTCAATAGCCTTTGCAAATGCCAATATTGGGAATAGCTACCAGTTTACGTAATCAGTAATGTTAATATTATATGTAATATGCATAAATATTCAAGGAAAACGTGTATTTGTAGTGTATAAACGTCATATCATGAACAAATCAAATCAAATCAAATTTTATTTGTCACATACACATGGTTAGCAGATGTTAATGCGAGTGTAGCGAAATGCTTGTGCTTCTAGTTCTGACCATGCAGTAATAACCAACAAGTAATCTAACTAACAATTCCAAAACTACTGTCTTATACACAGTGTAAGGGGATAAAGAATATGTACATAAGGATATATGAATGAGTGATGGTACAGAGCAGCATAGGCAAGATACAGTAGATGGTATCGAGTACAGTATATACATATGAGATGAGTATGTAAACAAAGTGGCATAGTTAAAGTGGCTAGTGATACATGTATTACATGAGGATGCAGTTGATGATATAGAATACAGTATATACGTATGCATATGAGATGAATAATGTAGGGTAAGTAACATTATATAAGGTAGCATTGTTTAAAGTGGCTAATGATATATTTACATCATTTCCCATCAATTCCCATTATTAAAGTGGCTGGAGTTGAGTCAGTGTCAGTGTCAGTGTGTTGGCAGCAGCCACTCAATGTTAGTGGTGGCTGTTTAACAGTCTGATGGCCTTGAGATAGAAGCTGTTTTTCAGTCTCTCGGTCCCAGCTTTGATGCACCTGTACTGACCTCGCCTTCTGGATGATAGTGGGGTGAACAGGCAGTGGCTCGGGTGGTTGATGTCCTTGATGATCTTTATGGCCTTCCTGTAACATCGGGTGGTGTAGGTGTCCTGGAGGGCAGGTAGTTTGCCCCCGGTGATGTGTTGTTGCAGACCTCACTACCCTCTGGAGAGCCTTACGGTTGAGGGCGGAGCAGTTGCCGTACCAGGCGGTGATACAGCCCGCCAGGATGCTCTCGATTGTGAGTGCTTTTGGTGACAAGCCGGATTTCTTCAGCCTCCTGAGGTTGAAGAGGCGCTGCTGCGCCTTCTTCACGATGCTGTCTGTGGGAGTGGACTAATTCAGTTTGTCTGTGATGTGTATGCCTACGAACTTAAAACTTGCTACCCTCTCCACTACTGTTCCATCGATGTGGATAGGGGGGTGTTCCCTCTGCTGTTTCCTGAAGTCCACAATCATCTCCTTAGTTTTGTTGACGTTGAGTGTGAGGTTATTTTCCTGACACCACACTCTGAGGGCCCTCACCTCCTCCCTGTAGGCCGTCTCGTCGTTGTTGGTAATCAAGCCTACCACTGTTGTGTCGTCCGCAAACTTGATGATTGAGTTGGAGGCGTGCGTGGCCACGCAGTCGTGGGTGAACAGGGAGTACAGGAGAGGGCTCAGAACGCACCCTTGTGGGGCCCCAGTGTTGAGGATCAGCGGGGAGGAGATGTTGTTGCCTACCCTCACCACCTGGGGGCGGCCCGTCAGGAAGTCCAGAACAGGAATGACATTTACTCTCACAAGTGGCCAAAAATAATTATCTGACAGCCACATCTCCAATAAGCCCCACCTCCAATCTTCTGATAGGCTGCCGCTGCTACAATATGTTGTTGAAAAGGCTCAAATTTCAAACCCATCACAAAAAGGTTACTGTTTTAACCTGTACACTGGCAGCACAGTATCAGCGTATAAGGATTAATCTGTGGTGCTTTTGTGAAAAGATAGGCATCATGGCACAGGGGTTCTTCGAATAATCTTTTCAGAGGGATTCATCGAGGAACCTATTTGACCACAGGGGCAATCTTTTGAACCCCAAAAGGTTCCTCAAGGTTCCTTTACTCCTAAGAGTGTATAAGTGAATTTTTCCAAATATTTATGACACCTTCATATTGGTGGACTAGATACATAAAATGCAATACTTTCCAAATGGTAAAACAGATATGTATGAAAATGAAATGTGACATTCTGTACTGTTGCCTCATATAAAACATTTGTTCTAAAATCCCAAAGGCTGGAGTATAGAGCACAGTACATTTTTTTTAGCTTCACTGTCCAAATAAATATATAGAGGAGTGTAGTTGTAAAATTAAAGCATTTACTACCCCATCAAATCCAGTCCGGGCTCTAATCTCTCATGGACAGACTACATCATCTGACCAATTACGTGAGACTTTAGTTCTGGGATAACCAAGATTACCCAGGCTCAGACAATGCAGCTCCATCCTCTCAGAATAGAACCTTGTGATTGGGTGAGCCCTGGGCCCGCCTCTCCTGGCTCCCGGACTATATAAAGCCACAGAGGAGCCTCTCCCGGGTTAGAGGAATGTGACAACTGAATTACCCTTGCCCTGAGCACACACACACACATACACACACACACATACACTACACATACAGGACCTATACACACAGGACTACACGCAGGACCCTAAAGACTTGAGCCAATGTTCCCCGCTATGGTCGACTTTTCAGAGAAGTACCTGGAAAGGTAAGTTAGAACCCATGGGTGTTATACTCTGTGTGTGTGTGCTCTTTGCTGCTTTTAGAATAAATAGGGAGAGGGAAGGAGGGAGAGAGAGAGAGAGGGAAGGAAGGAAGGAAGGAAGGAGAGAGAGAGGGAAGGAGGGAGGGAGAGAGGGAAGGAGGGAGAGAGAGAGAGAGAGGGAAGGAGGGAGAGAGAGGGAAGGAGGGAGAGAGGGAGAGAGAGGGAAGGAGGGAGAGGGAGGGAGAGAGGGAAGGAAGGTGACGTTTTAGGCTCTGAGGGATACTACTCAAAATCTGTTAGGAGGCTAGCTGACCTCTCTCCTGAATCTCATTTGCCAGCTGCTGGGTGAGAGGACTCACGTGTGGTTAAATCTATTTTGAGGACACTTGTATCTAGAGATTGGCCTTGTCTTTTAATAATCGACCTGGATTTCTTAAGTGGTCTCTGTGGTTGGTAAGGTGAGTAATGTTGAGAATGGGCATTTAAATTAGTTAGATGGCTTAGTTTGGTGTTGATTTATATATACTGAACTTTGTAGGACAATTCCTATTTTCAGCATTTTCCTTGGTTGGAAAAGAATGTACTACTGTATTGGAATTCAGATTCAGGCGCTCCTGAAAAGTACAGATTTATGTCTCAGTGTGTTTGCCTGCTCTGTTTTTAAACATAGCCCACCCCGATCCCATGGAATTACTCTGGAAACCCACATTCCTATTCAACCTGGTCTCAGAGCCTTTCATAATATTCTTTACTTAAATCCGAGACACTCCAATTAGTATGATACTGTATGTTACGTTTCATATGGTATGTATTACCATCACCCATTTCTTATGATATGTTGCAAATTCAAATTTGAATATTTTATGTTCCAGAATTTGAAAAACGTACAATATGTTGCAAATTTGCAAATCATATTATATGTTACGACTTTGCAAAACATATGATATGTTACGAATTCTAGCTAGGTGGCTAACATTAGCTTTCTGGCTAACGTTAGCTAGGCTAGGGGTTAGGGTTAAGTTTAGGAGTTAGTTTAAAGGGTTAAGGATAGGATTAGAGGAAGTGTTAGCTAAAAGGGTTCAAATTAGGGGAAGGGTTAGCTAACATGCTAAGTAGTTGCAAAGTTGCTAAAAAGTAGTAAGTAGTTGAAAAGTTGCTAATTAGCTAAAATGCTAAAGTTGTCCGTGATGAGATTGGAACTCGCAACTTTTAGGTTTCTAGATGTTTGCATTATACCACCCTACTTTGATTTTCCCATCAAGTAACCATCTGTCCTATGTAACCATTCCAAACGTAACATATCCTACTAATTTCAGTGTCCCATATTTACATTTACTATGTTATGTCTAGTCTATGAGATCAGGCTGTCCTATTTAGTCTGTGGGAAAATAATGGGAGGACCCTACTGTCTCTTGCTCAGTGAGAATGATGTTGTCTTCATAGTGGGGAATAACAGGGATATGTGCAGCTACACTGTGTTATGCAGACATACACACGCACGCATGTATGCATGCATGCACACACACACACACACACACACACACACACACACACACACACACACACACACACACACACACACACACACACACACACACACACACACACACACACACACACACACACACACACACACACGGGATGTATGTGTGTATACGGTGCCGGGCCAGGCACATAACCTACTGCAAACAGCCAGAGTGGCGGACGGGGCAAAAACAACCCCAGAGTCGTTCACCTTGGGGTCTGGGACTACCCCCTAACCTTCTACCCTCTATCCTGACTGTAATGGTTGGGCGCTGCCTGGAGGTGTGGAGACGGGATCCAGTACACACAGGGAAACAGAGCCACTGGGTAGAACAGAAAGGTGGGATGTAGAAGCAACAGCAGATGTGTTTTAACAAGCCTGATTAACTGACATGGTTGAAACATCTAGTAGTTCAGAGCAAGACTTCATGCCCCAAACATTGAGTGATGACAGGCATGCGTTTTCTCTGATTCTATAGTGGGACTATTCAGTAAGAGCATTTTCCATCTTTTCTTGCTCCTATACTCCTATACATTTATATCTGTGTAATGCCTCAATGTATAATTCTTTAATATAATACTATACTATGTAATTACTTTGGTGTAGCACATTTCTAGAATGTCAATAATGTTATTTGTCTCTCTATGTAATTTAACGTTGGTGTTGACATGCCCCCCACCCCCAAGCCCCCCCCCCAGCACCCGTGGCTGTCAGTCAGTCAGCCACACTTTAGTACATCTACTATACAGCTGCAGTGTGTCTACCTGCATCTCCCCAGCTACCCAGTTCTCCCCTTGAGTTCTGAGTACTTAGCTAGCTAGATATCCCTGGGAGCACGGCCCAGTTTCACACTACCAGGAATAGCCTGGAGAGAGGGTATTACTGTCGGTAATGTGAGCCAGGAGAAGTGGGAATAACATGGAGAGACCTGAGATAATCACGGTGCTAAAGACCCTCCAGCCCCCTCTACACACAGACATGCGCACACACGCACACACACCACCAGCCCGGCAGATAGGGAGTGTGACAGGTGATAGAAGTATTTTCTGATAGCGGGTGCGATGAATGGAATCAGAGTGCATCCTAATCTGTTAATCTCCCAGAGAGGGATGTGGCTATCCTAATATAAGATTAGCCTGTCAGGTTTAGGGCTATGTTTAATGAAGAGAGGAACAGATTCACATTGCTGCTCCTGGTGGCTGGGCAATTAGCTAGCCGGCCAGGGTATGAGGAGTGGGAGAGGGGTCGATGGTTAGAGTGAGGAAAGCATATTAAGACAATACAGATGTTGTTAAGGGCACAGGGCCAGGTGAATAGGAAGATGTCATACTGCGACACACTTATTAGGCGACAAGATCTCGTCCAGGTATTTTGTCTTAATCTTTTCACTCTCTCACTCTGTCGCTTCTCACCTTCCATCGGTCCCCTCTAATCTTGCCCCTTCGCCTCTCGGTAGTACCAGTTGTTCTCCCAGCAGGTTGTTTTTTTTTTCACTCGGGGTAGCCTGGGTAGCAGAGCCGTGTGGAATGTGTCCCCTGCCTGCCCTTTGTGGCTTTGTGTATGGGTGTGTGTGTGGTGTCTTTACCCTGCTGAGTTTGAGCTCCTAGACTGGCCTCTACTGTAACCCACGGCCGCGCAGGCCCAGTGTATGAGCTAATAATCACAGCAGCAACGTGATGGATGGCCGTGGTCGGAGAGCTGTCGTGTGCGTAGTAACCTCCTTATCACTGCCTCGGCCTGAGAAGCGTTTCAGCTGCCTCACATGTCCTTGGCTCTCAATAACACTTATAGACCCACGGCACAAAACATCATTAGGCAGGTAGCCTAACGGTTAGAGTATTTGGCCAGTAACCCGAAAAAAGTGCCCTTTAGTAAGGCACTTAACCCCCCCTAAGTTGCTCCAGGGGTGCCGTGCTACTATGGCTGAACCTGTAAAACAACACATTTCACTGCACCTATCTGGTATATGTGACAATAAAAAAACACAAAGAAGTAGGGTAATCAACTACTGAAACGTTGAGATGGTTTGATTTAGTGTGGGTTGTAGGATGGTCTGCTAAGCAAAATGGCATTTACCTGCAGTTTTCATTACCATAGCGTATTTTATTATTTACTCTTTGTTACCATCTTTTTATACCAAGCAATTCAACCTTAGTAGACATTCATCTACGAGGTTCAATTGTTGGGAATGGAGAACCCTGTAGTATCATGAACCAACCAGAAGGTGGAAGTGTTGAGTTGTATATTCAGCAACCTCTCCCAGTCCTCTGACCATAGTGTTCACAGCCCTGTCATAGATTTCCACCCAGCCTGGGCCCAGCGTAGTTCACTCCACTTGTATTGAAACCAGACCTGCATAATAAATTGTTTCATTAGGTTTGCAAATATTTTCCAGGGCTCGTAAAAAACGAGTCCCTCTGCTCACATGCATTGGCATAGCTTCCCTATTCGGCTTTAACCTCACATAGTTGAAACCCAAACTATGGTCGTGGACGCTAAAAATAGAGCAATCAAGTAGATTCCACTTCTCTATGATGATTTTATGCCTTTCTAAAACAGCTTTTTACTTGGGGTAATGATCACTTCAGACTGGTGAATGTGGGTTGTTGGGAGAAAAACTGTGCCAGAGGTAGAGTGTAATGTTTTGAATGTTTTTCACCATACCAACAACCCAATTTTACTCCACTAACGTTAGCTCCTCATCTGGATAGAGCATGGTTTAATACAACCCTACTGTGGAATACTAATCAAGCCCAATGCATCACCTATAGCCCTTTATGGTGCCTTGTTAAAGATCACATTGTGTTTATAGATGCCAATGGTCACAGCCTGTCACGCAGATAGCCCTGAAATATCCACGCTGATCAGTACAGGATGTTAGAAGCAGATTGTTCAAATTCTTTGTGGGCCGTCTTTTTTTTCTCTTCTTCGTACAATCATTTCTTCTCTCTCTCTCTGTCTGGAGGATCACGGTGACGACTGATATTTCCTCACTTTCCCATCCTGCTGAAGAGATAAGAGAGGAGAGAGGACCATTGTAGCTCTCTATCGAGTGGCCTTCAGAATCACTTTCAGAGGCTTCTTTCTCGGCTCTGAGACAAACCAGCCCCGGCTTGAGGGCATGTTGTTTTACTAGTCATAAATTAGATTCGAACTCACACGTTTGGCAAGTTCCTCTCCCTGCCCTCTTCTCTTACAGACATCTTGAAAGAGGCTTCTTGTATTCCTCCTAGTCCCCCCCTTTTTCCTCCTTGAAAGAAATTAACTACTCAGCTCCTGGTTGCCCTTGATGATGGGTGGTGGAGTCATCTTAAATAGTTGCCCAGGTTGCTTCCTGTTTCCTGCTTTTCGCCCCATCATAATATGACTGGAAAACCCACAGAGGTGGCCTGGCAACACCATCCAAACCAGGCCCTTTACACCCTCTAGTGACCACTGATGTCATCTTTGCCTCTCCACCTTGGAGCACAGACACTGGGGCTCTTTCAGTTCCAAAGACTGGCTGTGGATAAGAACCAGGAACTAAGCAGGGGTTTGATGATCAGGTGTTGGGATAGGGCCTTTGGAGACTGGCAGAGAGAGGGCGAGTGTCTACTGTATGTGTGTGTGTGTGTGTGCATGTGTGCTTTTGTACAGTATGCGTGTTAGTGTGTGTGTGTGTGTGTGTGTGTGTGTGTGTGTGTGTGTGTGTGTGTGTGTGTGTGTGTGTGTGTGTGTGTGTGTGTGTGTGTTTTCAGACTCTAAAAATGGAACGCTGGGTTCTTTTGTGGATCCTGTGGTCTCACTGGGGCTTTTGGTGACATTAGGCCAGCTGACAGCGATTAGGACAGAGGCGCTTTAGCTAATAGCTAATACACAGTGGAAATCAACCAGGAAATGGGAGTCATGTGGGGTCGCGTCCCAATGAGGAAGCATGTGAGGTCAGGGGGAGGCGCTAGCATCCACCCAGGGATTTGGGATAGCATGGAGGACTGGGTTGGCATGCCCTCTCCAGGAGATGGGAATGGGAAGGGGTGTTGCATTGTGTTATTGGTAATGTGGGTATATTTTGGTTGATGGAGGAAGAGGGGGTGTAGCTATGCCCCGTGTCCCGTCCCAAGGGCCCCAGCCCTGGGTTAGCTCCCTCTCTTAGGGTCCCCCTTGGCACCTGGAGAATGGTGTTATCGCGCGGAGGAATGAGGAGTGAGTCTCTCCTCCTTCACTGCCACATTCACTCACTCCCTGCCTAAGGACCTGCCAGGGGTAGAACAAGAGGAGAGATAGATTGAAAGAAGACATTGACAACGGAGAGGGAGAGATAGTATCTGTCTTCGTACTGTCACTTCCACTGGACACTACTCTACTCTACTACACTTGAATATCCTGCTGAAGTCTGAAATGTATACAGCCCTGGCACTTTTTCCCTTTTCTGGTTTTGAGCATATGGAACTGATCTGAACCGCTGGAGTTTGTTTTTAAAGTTGAACTGTTTCCCATGACTTGGAAGACTCAACCCCCTTTTCTGTGTCTCTCTTTCCCCCCTTGGTCTCTCCCCATCTGTCTCTCCTTCTCTATCTCATCCATCCTTTCTTTCTTTCTTTCTTTCCATCTTTCTTTCTTTCTTTCTCTATCTCTTAGGGCCAAAGACATGAAGAACCGGCTTGCTTTCCTGAGGAGGAGGAATGAGTCTCCCGGAAGCAACCCACCCGGCAAATTCGACAAATCCTTGAAGTCATCAGTAAAGTGAGTGTTTTGTGTATGACTATGTGTGTGTATGTTTGTCTGTGTGTGTGTGTGTGTGTGTGTGTCCACATGGCCGCTTCTTGGATCTCACCCCAGCTGGTGATGCCTTGGCTCAGACAGACAGACATACAGACGAGTGGGCAGCATGAAGAAGAGCTTGTAAATCCACAGAGAGAAAGACAGAAATTAAGGAAGGGAGGAAGGAAGGAAAAGGGATATTGGATTAATTACGTCTTGATGTGTTTAGCGATTCCCGGTTGATCCGTGAGCTAAGGCGGATGTTATAGCTGTTATAGGTTAGGCGGATGTTATAGCTGTTATAGGTTAGGCGGATGTTATAGCTGTTATAGGTTAGGCGGATGTTATAGCTGTTATAGGTTAGGCGGATGTTATAGCTGTTATAGGTTAGGCGGATGTTATAGCTGTTATAGGTTAGGCGGATGTTATAGCTGTTATAGGTTAGGCGGATGTTATAGCTGTTATAGGTTAGGCTGATGTTATAGCTGTTATAGGTTAGGCGGATGTTATAACTGTTATAGGTTAGGCGGATGTTATAGCTTTGTCCTACAGTTTATTTATGCTCCCATTTCTATCTATTTAAATCGAGAATGTTTTAGGGGGTGTATCTCTATTATCTTTAATGCACGTGTTTTGGCAGTTGATTTTGAGTTACAACGTTGTGAAATGTTGATGGGTCAGTTACGGGTCAGTTACGGGTCAGCTACGGGTCAGCTCTGCTAACAGACAGATCCAGGTCCAGTCAGACCACATGGTTACATGTATGTCTATACTGTATTTATACTGTAGCTATGTGGCTGTTTTGATTGGC
Source organism: Oncorhynchus tshawytscha (assembly GCF_018296145.1). Taxonomy (NCBI): domain Eukaryota; kingdom Metazoa; phylum Chordata; class Actinopteri; order Salmoniformes; family Salmonidae; genus Oncorhynchus; species Oncorhynchus tshawytscha. The sequence continues at coordinate 23,061,548 of NC_056461.1, forward strand.
AAAACGGGTTGGTCCGAGATAAATGGTTAATGTACAAGTCTAATGTATAGTCTGCATGCTGCCATTGTGCCTTTAGAATACGAGTGCTTGAACACAAGCACAAATCTACTCAACTGCTATATTATTTCAAATCAATTCAAGCGTACATTGTGTTGCATAATGCATTAAATATCTCTCAGCAACAGTAACAGAATGAGCAGGAGGTCCACTTGTCAGAATATGTAGTCATGCATTATATTATGCAATGATGTAGAGAGACAGGCGTGTTTTGTCCACGGAGGGAGGGAGGGAGGTGTTTGGCAACAATGCATCAGAACTGGGAATTTCATTGTTTCGTATTTAATTGTTATATTCAAAAGAACATAGTGCATGTATGTTAGGCAAACATTTATTTAGTAGGATATTTAATTCATTCACAAAGTCAGTTGCAACATTAACTGATAGAAATGGAAATAAAGTAGAAAATGGAAATGTCTGGGCAGATAGTGTTATTATAATGGATTCACATGGTTGGGTCCTATTCCTCTGTTGCCATGTCAATAAGACCGCCAGGTGTGTTGAAGGAGAGGAAGCATATCCTCTATCTGAGAGCAGAGAGAATGAAGGAGTAAAGGGGAGGGCAGAAAAGTTGGGGGGTGGACCCTCAGCCTCAAACCCTATCTCCATTGGCTGGTTTAGTCCCCGCCCCTCCTCTGCCTCCTGAGCTGCAGTGAGAGGGAGTATAAGGTGAGACATCTAGTGGAACCAGTTAGACATACTTACGCACACACACTCATACACATTCACACACGCTCGCTCACACACAGCCCCAGAGCACCAGCGAGTGTGAAAGAGGGAAAAAAGAAAGCGAGAAGAAGAAGCAAGGAATAGCAATTCCACAGAGTACTAGCCAAAGGACCACGCTCCTTACCAGTTCAGTGCAGTACAGGGGAGCACAGGGCTTCGGATGGGTCACACCATGAGAAACCTGGCAGAGATGGGCTTGCTAAAGAACCGCTCCGTTTTCATTTGCAGGCCCACCCCGGAGGAGGCACTCAAATGGGGGGAATCTCTGGACAAGCTGCTGGCCCACAAATGTAAGTCTGCCTTTCCTTCTTACTCTTTTCCTTCTTTATTCTCTCTGTCCATTTGATCAATCAAACCAAATGGGAAAAAGGAAATGACTAATACCCATCTGGGTTTGATTGCCATATGTTCCCATATGGATCTGGTTTAAGTTGAACTGAAGCATGGGGAACAATTGCATTGAATAAGGAACAATGCGTGAATAAGGAACAATGAATAAGGAACAATGCGCATGTGTTTTTTTTTTTGGGGGGGGGGGTGGTATGGGCAGGAAATATGTTCATACTTGTTGCTTATGCAATGTGAATTCAGTGTGTGAGTTGTTGCTCCCTTGCTGTGAATGGGCAGTCTGTTGAGGCACTCTGCTGCAGCTCTCCCACTAATCACGGTGGATGAATAGAGCCATGCATTAGTGTAGGGGGAGAGGGGACAGATTATGGATGGGCTGGGCGGCTGAGAGAAAGAGGACGTCAGAGTAGTGTTGCTATATTTGTATGATTCCAAAATTCATATCCTTGGTCTGAGCGCTGTCGGGCTGCGATTCCAAATCCCCATTCAATTGTTTCTCAGTGATGACGTGGGCTCAGACAAGCCAACACCATTTATCCCTAGCAGAGGAGAGACAAGCGGCACAAGACTTTGATCCCAACTCGCCCCCCTCCTCTCTTTTTCTGCTTTTTCATGTTTTTTCTTACTTTCTTTATATATTTCTTCTGGCTGACCTGTAGTGAAGTCTCTCTCTGCTCCTGTAGTGTAATCAGCATGGGGGGGTTATGTGAACAGAAAGGTGCTGGCGACCAGGCAGGGTGGGACTCGGCTTCCTGCTATTCTTACTCTACCAATGTCTTTTCCTTAAGTCATTAACGACACCATCCCAGTAGCCAAAGCAACAGGAATAGGTTGACAAGCAAACTGACCCCCAGAACATGAATGGCATCTCTTTGTACAGAGACAAGATGAAAAAAGACATACCAATGAGCGGTGTCGACGAGAGGAAAAAGTAAGAGTGTAGTGTAGGGTCAGGGAGGTGATGCTGCATAGTTGTTGTTTATAGGAGGTGACTGAAGTGTCTTGGAGGGTGTTGGCTTTAGTCCCCTTTTTAACAGTGTGACTCAATGGACTGGGCTACTGTGCTATTTTAGGTAGTCTGCCTCGCTGAGAGAGATGACGCTGTGTTGCCATGGCTCTCCAGTCACGTCCACTAACCCACACCTCTGGGTTTCTTTCCATCCCGCCTCCTTCCCTTCAGATGGCCTGGCAGCGTTCAGAGCTTTCCTGCGCACAGAGTTCAGCGAGGAGAATCTGGAATTCTGGTTGGCGTGCGAGGATTACAAGAAGATTAAGTCGCAATCCAAGATAGCGTCCAAAGCCAAGAAAGTCTTCGCTGAATACATTGCCATCCAGTCTTGTAAAGAGGTGAGCAGCCATCCCCATACACATACAGACAAGGGATGATGGAAAATACCCTTCAACTGTAATGTCCCCTTTTTATACCTAAACGAGCTCTCCACTTGCTTACCTCAACCTCACTCATGACTGAAATGTATAATCCACTCCTAACACCTCCCTGACAGAAACTAGAAAATAACTTGTTCCTGCTATAAATTGAAAAAGCAGGGATTTTGGCTGGCCCCAACACCATTGTTCCCTAAACTAAAAATATGTTAGGTTGATGAATGTGTAATCCTGTCAGAAGGTGCTCCCACAAAGGAACAAGTGAGCTGGAGAGGATGTGAGATCATGCCTGACAAACAGGCTTTCTTTGGCCACCTGACACGCACCAAATAGACTCCCTCACTTTTCCTTTTTCCCTTTTTGTTTCAAACCTGGAGAGCCGAGTGGAAACTTCAAGTCACATATCAGCCCCAACAGCTTGAACCAGTTTCTGGTAGCACTGAAACTAACCTGCTACTCTGTCTCTTCCTTTCCTCCCCTCCCTGGTTCCCTCTCTCAGGTGAACTTGGACTCGTACACTCGAGAGCACACTAAGGACAACCTTCAGAATGTGACGCGTTCCTGCTTTGACCTGGCCCAGCGCAGGATATACGGCCTGATGGAGAAGGACTCGTACCCTCGTTTCCTCCGCTCAGAGCTCTACATGGACTTAGTCAACCAGAAGAAGGCCAGCACCACGTCCACCTCCTCATCGTCGTAAACACGCAGAGATCAAGATCGAAAGTGAGAGACGACGACGAAAGAGAGAAGGCAGAGACTTGAAAGCAGGGGGAGGTAGATTTTTTTCATGTTCGCCTTTTTGTTTTGTTTCTGCCTTCATCCTGTCCCGTCATGAGTTGGGTGTGAGAAAGACGGCGAGCTAGGCCGTGGCACTGAGGGGGGTGTTGTGTACACAACGACGATGACAACAGGCTGATGGAGGGCGGATAGAGAGCCCAGTCAGGACAGCTGGTCACCGTCATGTGAGGGCTTGTCCAAGGGTTTCTCGGATCACTCTCATTGATCACTGTCTGTCGTTCATAATGACATATGTTAGTGTGTCCATATTTAAGTTATCTTCCGGACGTACTGGAGAAAGGGTTGAAACCTCTGCAGACATGAAGACAGTCCAGTACTGTGTTGAAGCAAATGTTGTATTTAGTCATTTTTTTCACACCCCCCTATCCTCCTCCTCCTTTGGAGCCTGTTGGTACGACACAGAGGTTTGTTTTGTCCTAGTTTTTCCATGTCTCAAAGCTTTCATGACCATTTTCAAATGGACTTGCGAGAAAAAGGAGAAATTGGGTTGCTGGATCAATGTCTGAATGAAAAGACGTTTTTTGAGCTTTTCTCTGTTGTCATGTTCTCCAATTCACGGCGTGCACACCTCTTTCAAGCACAGTCGGCACCTGTTCTGTTCAGCACCCTCTCACAGGGTCCCACCTCGTCGCATTCATCTAAAGAATACGGCAAAAGACACAGAGACAGAGAGAGAGAGAGAGAGAGAGAGAGAAAGATGGAGAAAATACAAATATCAACAATGGAACGGACCAAAACTGCAGAAAAGCAGAAATGTGCCACTCACTCGAAAACATATTGGGGGGAAAAAAAGACTTGTTGCCTGTCTCCAAAGACTGTCGAAAAAAAATGAGCAATTCATTGTAGCTCCACCTGGACTGAACAAGGCAGCATTCTCAGGACATTAAGGCACTTGACTATGAAGCTTCCAAGCTTGAATTTGTTTTTTTCATTTTCGTTTTTACACATACAATGTTTCCTTTTTTTAATTGTTTTAGGTTCAAACCTGCACTCCATAGGTATACTGAGCAATACTGTTGGGAGGATGCTCTTTTCATAGACATAAAAAAAGAAAAAAGTGCTTCACCTGTACAAAGGTTTGCCTATTTATTTAGATACCATGCCGGATGCTTCACCCATTGCACTCAGCTAAAAGCGCTCCCTCCCCCTAACCATGAAATAGGTCCACCGCTGTCCTGACTTTAAGTGCAATATGTTATTGTTTATTTTCCTTTTTTTTGGGGGATAAGTTTCAATTTTGATTGGAAAGACAATGGCTTGATCTCTGTGTTATACACTTTATTTGTAAGAGTCATGTTGCAAAATTCAGCTATAAGGTTGATTTGACAGTTGAAGTAAATAAACAAGAAAAGACACATGAATTAAACAAGTCATTCTTACTGTGTACCCTGGCAGCAGGCAGCTAGGGGTTTAAGGATGTACATATCATTCTTTAAGAAAACAAGAGGTTTCACTTGCGTCGAGCTGGAACCTGGCTGTATCTATGTAAATATGAGAGACTCAAAGCTATAAGATGACATGTATTGTTATAAAAAAAAAACGAGGAAGGTCCACCCTTTCCTGGTCATACAATGCTTGTCAGGAGTTTATGAAGTTTATGAAATGTGTTTGATCATTTTCACTGTTTACAATTCAAACCCAACTCCTAAGATAGCAAGCAAAAAAAAAGACAATAGAAATACATTTGGTGTCATTGCTGAAGATAAATAAAAACAACCAACTGGTGAAATAATAAATCATTTCTCTGAAATTTCATTTGCTGTGAATTGTATTACATATCTGTATGTCTACGTGTTGCTAATACAAAACATTAGTTGGAGCAGAAACACATGCATATCCAAGTACCTACTACAATCTGAGCTCCCATACTACACAACAGTGTGACAAGATAGCCTGTGTCCCTGGACTCTGTATTGTGTACATACAGTTTATTTATTTGTTATTTTACCAGGTAAGTTGACTGAGAACACGTTCTCATTTGCAGCAACAACCTGGGGAATAGTTACAGGCGAGAGGAGGGGGATGAATGAGCCAATTGTAAACTGGGGATTATTAGATGACTGTGATGGTTTGAGGGCCAGATTGGGAATTTAGCCAGGACACCGGGGTTAACACCCCTACGATAAGTGCCATGGGATCTTTAATGACCTCAGAGAGTCAGGACATCTGTTTAACGTCCCATCCGAAAGACAGCACCTTACACAGGGCAGTGTCCCAATCAATGCCCTGGGGCATTGGGAGATTTTTTTAAACCAGAGGAAAGAGTGCCGGGCCCTCCAACACCACTTCCAGCAGCATCTGGTCTCCCATCCAGAAACTGACCAGTACCAACCCTGCTTAGCTTCAGAAGCAAGCCAGCTTCAGAAGCAAGCCAGCAGTGATATGCAGGGTGGTATGCTGCTGGCTGTATGCTGCTGTACAGTGTGTATGAACAGACCCCAAAAATAAACATAAATGGAAGAGCGGGCATTCCCTTCTAGTCCTTAGTTAAGTATACTATGTCCATGATCTGCAAAGAACATGCACAATAAAGTATATATTATCTCATCTTGTCTTAGTTGTGCAGAGAACAACAACAAACAAAATAGACTTGAATTGAATTGGAAAAAAGAGCGCTTTAGCCTTGTTAATACCTGGGACTAACATGCGTCCTTTGTCATCAAAAGCATTTCGCTGCACCTTCAATAACATCTACAAAACTGTGTAGATGACCAATAAACTTTGATTTGGCCGGGACAAAGGACACATGTTAGAACCAATGATAAACAGGTCTTTTGTCTTATTGAAGACAAAATCCCTTATTTTTTCATCATGGATCTTGTTATGGAGGCAGCTCTACAGGGTGGTCACTAGCTGGCACAACCAAAAAGTCACAAAATCACATTTTAAACCTAACCCTAACTTTAATCCTAACCTTAACCACATAGCTAACCCTAATGGCCTCACCTTCAATTAAGACCCAAAGGCAAATGTTTGTTTTCATCCATTTTTACAATTCCAATTTTGACTTTGCAGCTGAACCATCTAACGCAGGGGTGCCCAGACTTTGGTTCTACTTAGGATCTACTTCTTTCACCCTCTTCCTAACGTGGTCTACCCCCCCCCCCCTCGCCAATATTATATAACATTTCACCTTATTTTAAACCAGGCGCGGACTAACTCGCAAGTGTCTTCAATGACATTTTCAAACTCTCCCTGACTGAGTATATAATACCTACATGTTTCAAGCAGACCACCATAGTCCCTGTGCCCAAGAAAGTAAAGGTAACCTACCTAAATGATTACCACCCTGTAGCACTCACGTCTGTAGCCATAAAGTGCTTTGAAAGGCTGGTCATGGCTCACATCAACAGCATCCTCCTGGATACCCTAGACACACTCCAATTCGTATACCACCCCAACAGATCCACAGGTGACGCAATCTCAATCCCACTCCACACTGCCCTTTTCCACCTGGACAAAAGGAACACCTATGTGAGAATACTATTCATTGACTACAGCTCAGCTTTCAACACAATAGTGCCCACAAAGCTCATCACTAAGCTAAGGACCTTGGGACTAAACAACACCCTCTGCAACTGGATCGTGGACTTCCTGATGGGATGCCCCCAGGTGGTAAGGGTAGGCAACAACACGTCTGCCACGCTGATCCTCAACACTGGGGCCCCTCAGGGGTGTGTACTTAGTCCCCTCCTGTACTCCCTGTTCACCCATGACTGCGTGGCCGAACATGACTCCAACACCATCATTAAGTTTGATGAAAACACAACCGTGGTAGGCCTGATCACTGACAATGATGAGACAGCCTATAGGGAGGAGGTCAGAGAACTGGCAGCGTGGTGCCAGGACAACAACCTCTCCCTCAATGTGAGCAAGACAAAGGAGCTGATCGTGGACAACAAGAAAAGGCGGGCCAAACAGGCCCCCACTAAAATCAATGGGATGGAGTGGAGCGGGTCGAGAGTTTCAAGTTCCTTGGTGTCCACATCACCAACGATCTATCATGGTCCAAACACACCAAGACAGTTGTGAACTGTAAAGTATGGTGGAGGGAGCATCGAGGTTTGGGGCTGCTTTGCAGCCTCAGGGCCTGGACAGCTTGCTATCATCGATGGAAAAATGTTAATAATGCTAGCTAGCCAATGAATTTCAACTCTGACAAACATATTCATAACTAACCCAGATTTGCAAGTTAAGTAGCTCACTACTTTTATGAGAACAGACATGTCATTTGGGTTCGTACTTGCTCTCAATAACTCAGGCCCGAGCGTCATTCTGCCTTAACTGTAACAGAACTGGAAGTCATGATCAAGGGCTAAGTTAGTTAGCACTAGCTAACTAGCATTTGGGGGCTTTGTCTGCTACTAGTGCTAAAACAACATGCCTGTTCTGATAAGTATATTGCGTATTTTCTAGGGCAAACAAATGATGAAGGATGGTATTTGTCTAGCCTGAGTACCAGTCTTTTTAGCTAACATGTTACAAATAACAAGCATTCAGCTGAGTAACGTTACTATGCAAACAGCAGCGTAACAGCATCAGTCAGCATTACAGGCAACACTTGTACCATGTCATATGTAGTAGTGTTGAAATGTATTCCATTTTGAGGTTTCATCCTAATATTACACTTTATAAAAATCATGGGTGACTAAAATATAACAAAACCGTTTGATATAAAAACACCAGATTTTCAGATTGTTTTATTAATTTAGAAATTATGAAAAATAATTTATCATTAGACCAATAAGGAAACTAGAGGTTGATTTGGTAATTTGTCTGCAGGAAAGGCTACATATACTTTTGATACATAAGTATATTTTAAACTAAATACTTTTAGACTTTTACTGAAGTAGTATTTTACTGGGTAACTTTCAATTTTACTTGAGTCCTTTTCTATTGAGTATTTCTCCACCAGCTGCCATCTGTTTTTCAAACACAAGCACTTGAACATGCGCACACACAAACAAGCACAAATGTGGGCACACTCGTGCAGATATGCACACACAAATACTCAGTTCTGCCTCAAGGACAAGACTCATCCCAATAAACGTCGAACAGGAAGATAAGCCCTGAAACAATCAAGAGCCTCCTTTATACCTGGGGCTAACATGTGTCCTTCATCCTGATCTTATCCACATTCTTATGATGCCCACATTGTAGACGTTGCAGCTACACATGGTAATAGAATGTGTCTCATGTCATTCATTGTATGCTGTAGCGTTAAGATTTCCCTTCACTGGAACTAATGGGCCTAGCCCGAACCATGAAAAACAGCCCCAGACCATTATTCCTCCTCCACCAAACTTTGAAGTTGGCACTATGCATTGGGGCAGGTAGCGTTCTCCTGGCATCTTCCAAACCCAGTTTAGTCCGTTGGACTGCCAGATGGTGAAACATGATTCATCCAATAGCGGCAAGCTTTGTGGCTGCTCTGCCATGGAAACCCATATCATGAAACTCCCGACGAACAGTTCTTGTACTTCCAGGACAATTTGGAACTGGGAAGTGAGTGTTGCAACCGAGGACAGACGGTTGTTACACACTACGCATTTCAGCACTCGGCAGTTCCGTTCTGTGAGCTTGTGTCTCCTACCACTTCGCGGCTGAGCCATTGTTGCTCCTAGATGTTTCCACTTCACAATAACATCACTTATAGTTGAGCGGGGCAGCTCTAGCATTGCAGAAATTTGATGAGGTGACTTGTTGGAGGTGACTGTCATCCTATGACAGTGCTATGTTGAAAGTTACTGAGCTCTTCAGTAAGGCCATTCTACTGCCATTGTTTGTCTATGGAGATTGCATGGCTGTGTGCTCAATTTTATACTCCTATCAGCAACGGGTGTGGCTGAAATAGCCAAATCCACTAATTTGAAGGGGTGTCCACATACTTTTGTATATATAGTGTATATTGATGAAACAGGAAAAAGTCGCAGCACACTGCCTTTTGCCTCAAGCACTTTCACAAATCAGCTTTGAGTGTGAGGTAGATTCTGCCTCTTATCTACAAGACATATGTTGATGCCATAAGTCAATGGCGTCACCTGTCAATGATTCGGATAAAAACGATTTAAATGGTTTCACTGACGATCTGTCTACACTTGTAACATATCCAGCCACAATGTGTGCCTGACTACCTCCAGAATTGGTCAGGAAGAACTGATCACAATCATATCACAATGCGTCTTTTAATTGTCTACACCTGTCTACAAATGTGGGCACAATCAGAATGTGGACAAGATTAGGACAAAGGACTCATGTTAGAACCAGGTATAAACGGGGCTAAGGGTTGTCCTCATGCCCACTTTCCAAGTGGACTTCTGTTGTTGTCAGCTCACAGAGGGATGGAGATGGGGACAACAGAGTGGAGCTCTGTGATGAGTTTTAGGGTTGATTGGGGGGTAAGTAGGGGTGGGATAGGACTTGGGGAAAGAAGTGGGGTGAAGGGGGTATTTGTTTTTGATCTGAGCAGTTTGCAGTTTGAAGAGACAGTTACTTTAGAGATCTCTTTTACCAGCTGCCAACACACACACACACACACACACACACGAAGATAGGCACGCACAAATGCACATACACTACTCAACCTCTCTATCCCGCCCTCAAATCTCGTTTCCTCCCCCTGCCCCTTGTTTCCTCCCCCAGTGTCTTTGTCTTTTTTCTACTCCTTTGTATCTCCTGGCTTTTTTTCCTCCAACCATGGAGACCCTAGTCACAAGCCAGCCTCTTCTCCTAAATCCTCTTTTAAACACTTCCTTCCTCTCAGGCATTTGTTTTTGTCATTACCCACGTCAGTCATTCCCTAAAAAATGTGAGTTTTGTGAGTTACAGCAGAGCACCACACGTTTCCTGTCTATAGCCTACTTTGTCCCACAATCAACAACGGCCGCCACCGTCCTCTGGTATATAGAGTTTGTATTACATGTTCATATGTTATTAAAATGAAAATATTCCACCCAGTGATGGAGACTTGCATAACAAAGGAGAAATCATTTCGTTTCCCTTCTGGAATGACACACTTGTGTATATCCTTTCGAGATCTGAAGTGGAGAATTGTCATGTTATCTTTGTAACATCCCTACCGTACAAACAAACAATGACAAATCCACTTAGACCATCCTCATGGAAACTAAAGCTCAACCATGATTCTTAGGTTGTGATTCTAACGAAGGCGCATTGTCGACAAACACACTGCACTTGACTTTTTAACCTTTCTAGCGCAGGGGTTCCACTAGCGGAACACCTCGACAACATTCCGCTGAAGAGGCAGCGTGCGAAATTCAAAAATATTTTTTGGTAATATGTAACTTTCACACATGAACAAGTCCAATACAGCAAATAAAAGATAAACATATTGTTAATCTACCCATCGTATCCGATTTAAAAAATGCTTTACAGCTAAAGCACAACATATGATTATGTTAGGTCAGAGTCAAGTCGAAAAAACACACAGCCATTTTTCCAGCCAAAGATAGGAGTCACAAAAAGCAGACATATAGATGAAATGAATCACTAACCTTTGATGATCTTCATCAGATGACACTCATAGGACATCATGTTACACAATACATGTATGTTTTGTTCGATAATGTGCATATTTATATCCAAAAATCTCAGTTTACATTGGCGCCTTACGTGCAGTAATGTTTTGATTCCAAAACATCCGGTGATTTTTCAGATATACTCATAATAAACATTGATAAAAGATACTAGTGTTATTCACAGAATTAAAGATAGACTTCTCCTTAATGCAACCGCTGTGTCAGATTTCAAAAAAACTTTATGGAAAAAGTATAAACTGAGAACGGCGCTCGGAACCCAATACAGCCAGAGGAATATCCGCCATTTTGGAATCAACAAAGTTAGAAACAACACCATAAATATTCACTTACCTTTGATGATCTTCATCAGAAGGCACTCCCAGGAATCCCAGTTCAACAATAAATGACTGATTTGTTCCATAAAGTTCCATCATTTATGTCCAAATAGCCACTTGTTGTTAGCGTGTTCAGCCCAGTAATCCATCTTCATGAGGCACAGGCACTTCATCCAGACAAAAACTTGAAAAGTTCCATTACAGTCCTTTAGAAACATGTCAAACGATGTATGGAATCAATCGTTAGGATGTTTTTAACATAAAACATCAATAATGTTCCAACTGGAGAATTTCTTCTTCAGAAAAAGCACTGGAACTAAAAGTAACTCTGTCAGGGGAGCACGCGTCATGAGACCAAGTCTCTCTGCCAGACCACTGACTCAAAGACGTCTTATGAGTCCCTCCTTTATAGTAGAATCCTCAAACCAGTTTCTAAAGACATAGTGAAAGCCCTAGGAAGTGCAACCTCATCCATATGTCCATGTGTACTCGGTAGGCCAAGCTTTGAAAAACTCCAAACCTCAGATGTCCCACTTCCTGGTTGGATTTTTCTCAGGTTTTCGCCTGCCATATGAGTTCTGTTATACTCACAGACATAATTCAAACCGTTTTAGAATCTTCAGAGTGTTTTCTATCCAATACTAATAATAATATGCATATATTAGCATCTGGGTCAGAGTAGGAGGCAGTTCACTCTGGGCACGCTCTTCAACCAAAAGTGAAAATGCTGCCCCCTATCCCAAAAAGTGATAAGCTCTTGAGCCGACATTTGCAGCATGCTTCGCGAAGATCAGGTAAATTTCCTTTAAAATCTGCATTGTCAATGCAATGTGCTTGTCCGCTTGTCGACATAGCATGTTTGATTGAATCCCAGCAACAGGGCTCGATTACATCCTTATCGCTGAAGTTCAGCGTTATAGTGCGATTGAACATTTTTAAGGTAGTTACCAATTGAGCTGACATATGCAGGCAGCGTTTACCGTGAATGCCATCTCCACTAACACAGGAGCATTGCCTTTCAATTTCTATCGCTATGTAGAGCAGATCTTAGCGCTACAGACTGAATTGAGTTCTTAGTGGTGTGTGTCTCACGTAGCTACATACATATCTCCCTAGGATCTGTAGATTTCTGACGGCATGCTCTGCTGCTTGAGTCAGTCCTTTACCGTACGACTGTGTATCTATGGTTCTGATTGATGTTGATATGATCTGTTACTAAACATTGTGCTTCTGATAATCGTTTCATCTACAGTATAATTCCCTAATGTAAGAATTTACATTCCAGTCTTCTATCTGATTCCTCATCACCATAAGGTAAGTGTACTACTCTGTAAATCATGGCATTGACTCACTGTAATACAGCACTTATAATTCTGAGTGCATGCAATGAAATGTTACTGTAATGTTCAGCTCTGCTCTTATAGACATGTCAATAATTAAACCTCACAGAGACTTTGACACTCTTTACCTTGACTTTATAGGCCCAGTGCAGTCAAAAACATGATTTTTCTGTTTTATGTATATTTCCACACTATGAGGTTGGAATAATACTCAGAAATTGTGAAAATTATGATGACACTATTTTAGTGTAAAAGCTGTTTGAAAATACCACCTGAATTTCAGCTTGTTTTAGTGGGATGGAGTTTTGCCATGCCAGGTGTCATCACCAGGCAGTAAATTAGTTAATAGTCTAATAAGAAACAGAGTTCCAAATCTCTCTGACAAATATATCACATTTTCAGTCCCCACGCAGACTACTCCCAGACAGTCATAGGTAAATTGTTGCTTGAGAAATTGCTGTTTGCTGAGAAGCTATTTATGTTTATTTTTCACAATTTTAAAGGGTATGTAGCAAAAACATACAGTGGGGCAAAATAATTTCATTAAAAAATCCTATAATGTGATTTTCTGGATTTTTTTTCTCATTTTGTCTGTCATAGTTGAAGTGTACCTATGATGAAAATTACAGGCCTCTCATCTTTTTAAGTGGGAGAACTTGTACAATTGGTGGCTGACTAAATGCTTTTTTTGCCCCACTGTAACTGCATGTAACATATTGATTTGCATTAGTATACGCATCAAAAGTCTCAATGCAAAGTTACACCTCACTTTTATATGTTTTTCGCGTTAATAAAACATAAAACCAATCAAAATTTTGAAGAATCTGTAATGTTTTCTAGGGTGTGATGTAATTTGGAGGACCTTGCAAGCCTGCATATTCAATATAATTTAAAGTCCAACAGATATAACTTTAAATGTATAACTTCAAATGTTATACATTTTAGAATAAGGCTGTAATGTAACAAAATGTGGAAAAAGTTAAGGGTTCTGAAAACTTTACAAATGCATTGTAATTTAGAGAGAGCGGAGACGGCTGAGATACTGTAGCTACCAAAGAGCCAAGGAGAGACCTTCAGAGGGAGAGGTCATTTCACTGGCAGAGGGAGAGTCAGCTATTCCAATAGCGATATAGTGAGGTTAATCCACATGGAATTTACCCAGTATACCTCCATCACTGCTGACACTCAAAATGTACCTGTAGGTCAGTTGGAATCAGAGGTTGCAGGCTTCACATTTATGCTGTGTGGGTTGACTCATAATTCCCTACATTTATATCTGTGGAGCAGATGGGTTTAGGGTCATTAAATATTGTGTGGATGAAGGGCGGGTGGGTGGCTGACGGGTTGAACAAAGAAAAAATAGCTTAAAATATCCATATATGTATCATTCTGGTGCGATTTACAGTGGGGCAAAAAAGTATTTAGTCAGCCACCAATTGTGCAAGTTCTCCCACTTAAAAAGACGAGAGATGCCTGTAATTTCATCATAGGTACACTTCAACTATGACAGACAAAATGAGAAGAAAAAAAATCCAGAAAATCACATTGTAGGATTTTTAATGAATTTATTTGCAAATTATGGTGGAAAATAAGTATTTGGTCACTAAACACAAATGCTTTGTTTGTAAATGAAGTGTTGGAGTGTGCCCCTGGCTATCAATAAATAAAAGAAAAACAAGAACATTGTGCTATCTGATTTGCTTAATATAAGGAATTTGAAATTATTTATACTTCTACTTTTGATACCAAATCATTTTGGACTTTTACTCAAGTAGTATTTTACTGGGTGACTCTCCCTTTTATTTGAGTCATTTTCTATTAAGGTATCTTTACTTTTACTCATGTATGACAATTGGGTACTTTTTCCACCACTGGCTATGTAGTAGGGGTGTGGCGAGTAGTTGGACAAAATGAGTATGGTAAGGGATATGGGACATTTTCTGGATAAGATTATGATCCAAGTATTTTTTGCAATTATCTGTGATTAGAAAAAATAGATATTTTCAGGTGCCAGAACGCATCTCTCTCATGTCAGTCAATCATATATGAGGCGATACTTGGTCTAAATAACTCAACTGGCTAGCATGCCTGTCCGTAAAGAGAATGGCGGGCTGTACATTGATCCTGCTGCTTTGATTGGATAGATGAATCTGTATTTCTCTGTCTGCTCGCTTCATAATTTCACCTGATCACTTTTCCTCGTGCAGTCTGATCATTGAAATTGCTGCTGCCTGCTACTATGATAAATCACATGGCGAGGACGTTTGCTATCAAGCTATCAATGTGCATCATTTCTAACAAGCAGGGCAAGGGAAAGGAACAAATATGAAACGCTGATGCACATTCTGACTGAGTGACAGCAACTTTGGCTGCTGCTGCTGCAAGTTGAGGACACAGATGCACACACACCCCCATCTGCGTGCTGCTCCTAATCTGAAGCTTTTTTGCAGTGAAAACGTGCAGAGGTATTTTAGACGTATCAAAACACATTTTTTCCCGATCAGGAGTATCATCAATTTATGTATACAAGTATGGCCATGTCGGCACACCCCTACTCTTTAATGTGGTCTCAATGATCCATCTATAGGCTATAGGCTATGAAGTGCATGCTCGGAGAAGCATAGTGCAAAGTGATATTTCTAAGATAGCGATGGTGTATATAAAACTAGGCTGCATTACACACTGCAATTGATATTCCAACCCTGAGCCCCGGCCTGCCCAGCTCTTGCTGATCAAAAATGTTTGTGTGTGCTGCTTAACCAATGGCTGCACTGTCTAGGGCTACACTGGCAGTTCAGGAGAAGAGTCAAATGTTTCTTCCAAAAATGTTTTTGATTAGGCAACTCGTGCACGGACAGGCCTATAGCCTATGGTCTGTTCAGTTTGAGAATGAGAGCGCCAAAATGAGAAGGAGGACCGGAGGTCGATTTTGATAGCTTGCTACTACTACTCCGAATAGGCATAATTAATTTAAACCGTCTTCATTTTATTTAAGAAATAAGAGGTAGGCCTAAGTAGTTGGAAAGTTGCTAATTAGCTAAAATGCTAAGTTGTCCGTGATGAAACTGTTCCACAAAAAAATGAAAATTGTAACTGGCATGTAGATTGATAGAAATGGTAGGACAAATTGTAAGCTTCCCAAAACTTGAAACTATCGTGTGTGTCTGTGTGTGAAAGAGAGAGGTAATGAGACAGGTGTTGTAACTAAGATTGTACCTATTCAAACTGAGCACAAATGACCAGCTATGCGAGATCCATCACTGAGAAAGTGCTCACCTCAATTCAGCAGCAACGGGTGGAAAACACCATTCACTGGGCCGTTCCCAGCACTGTGTTGGCATGGGCAGGAGCAGGCCTGCAGCCGAGGGCGAGAGAATGCCAAGTTCCTTATTTGATATTGTCCCCATTCCCTTTTCGCAAAGTTTAGAATTGTAAACTAATAGAAAATCGAAAATGGAAAACTATTGCGATCAATGCTCCAGATCAGCTGATATCCAGGGACAGAGAAGAGGGAGAGGGGAGAGGGACAGAGAGGGAGCGTGAGAGACCAAACTCCAATTAAAGCCGGGTGTACAGTACACAACTTTCACAATCCTCAATTCGCTGAGCATCTCACATTAAAACTACCATCTTTCATGTCGTTTTTTTGTGTCACAGACGGTGGTCACACACTACAAGGTTCTTGACTTGGTCGTGAGGAGTCTCGATACCACGCTGTGTCGCTAAAACAATGTGACGATGTGATTAGATTTAAAGTAGCTACGAGCTGTAGCTACAGCCTCATGAACGATTTCAGTCAGACATTCACGCTTGCCATACAGAGTTGAAATATCTGGCCAACATTTTCAATTGAATAACATGGTTTGTGAACTTCAGAGCTGCAAGGATTTGCAGTGGCGACGCGTCATCTGACATTACCATGGACCTGCAACAAAGATACCTTAGATGTGCGAGTGCCTTTAGAATTGAGAAAAATCAACATAAAATTCTCTAGCAACAGCTCTGGTGGACATTCCTGCAGTCAGCATGCCAATTGCATGCTCCTTCAAAACTTGAGACATCTGTGGCATTCTTCTTTAAGGTTGCTGCCCTGATCATCACCAAGCATATCTCTGACCTTTTTAATCTGTCTCTCCTCTCTGGGAAGGTTCCCATTGCTTGGAAGGCAGTCACGGTTCGTCCTTTATGACTAGGGGGCAGTATTTTCATTTTTGGAAAAATAACGTTCCTGTAGTAAACGGGATATTTTGTCAGGACAAGATGCTAGAATATGCATATAATTGACAGCTTAGGATAGAAAACACTCTAAAGTTTCCAAAACTGTAAAAATATTGTCTGTGAGTATAACAGAACTGATATTGCAGGCGAAAGCCTGAGAAAAATCCAATCCGGAAGTGACTCATCTTTTGAAAGCTCTCCGTTCCAATGCGTCCCTATTGAGCAGTGAATGGGCTATCAACCAGATTACTTTTTCTCCGTATTCCCCAAGGTGTCTACAGCATTGTGACGTAGTTTTACGCCTTTATGTTGAAGAATACCCATAAGCGGCTACATTGCGCAAGTGGTCCCCTGATGGATCTCAGAGTGATTCTCGAGTAAAATACAGAGGTAGCCATTATTCCAATCGGTCCTACTGAAAAAACAATTATCCCAGTGGTTATATTACCGAATAGATATATGAAAAACACCTTGAGGATTGATTATAAACAACGTTTCTCATGTTTCTGTCGATATTATCGAGCTAATTTTGAATATTTTTTGGCGTTTTCGTGACTGCAATTTCCGGGCGATTTCTCAGCCAAACGTGAAGAACAAACGAAGCTATTTCGCCTACAAAAATAATATTTTTGGAAAAAAGGAACATTGGCTATCTAACTGGGAGTCTCGTGAGTGAAAACATCCGAAGCTCATCAAAGGTAAATGATTTAATTTGATTGCTTTTCTGATTTCCGTGACCAAGTTACCTGCTGCTAGCTGGACAAAATGCTATGCTAGGCTATCGATAAACTTACACAAATGCTTGTCTAGCTTTGGCTGTAAAGCATATTTTGAAAATCTGAGATAACAGGGTGATTCACAAAAGGCTAAGCTGTGTCTCACTATATTTCACTTGTGATCTTCATAAATAGGAATATTTTCTAGGAATATTTATGTCCGTTGAGTTATGCTAATAGGTGTCAGTCGATGATTACGCTCCCGGACCCGGGATGGGGAGTTACTAGAGGTTAAAGGCCTGTTATAGGCCTATTTCTATTGTGTGTTGCAAAAACGCGACAGTAATCAACTGACTGGTTTTCTTGATGTCTATAGTATTCTCTCTGGTATGCACTCTGGTTTCCACTCAGATGTGTCACTGCAACCTTAAAGGTCCTCATGATGTCACCATTGCCATTGATTCTAAGCAATGTTGTGCTGCAATTTTTATTGACTTGGCCAAGGTTTTGATACGGTAGACTATGGCTAAGGAGTATTGTCTCTGAGGGGTCTTAGGCCTGGTTTGCTAACTACCTCTCTCAAAGAGTGCAGTGTATAAAGTCAGAAAATCTGCTATTGCCTGTCCCCAAGGGAGTAAACCAAGGCTCGATCCTAGGCCCCACGCTCTTCTCAATTTACATCAACAACATAGCTCAGGCAGTAGGACGCTCTCTCATCCATTTATATGCAGATGATACAGTCTTATGTTCAGATGGCCCCTCCATGGATTTTGTGTTAAACATTCTTCAACAAAGCTTTCTTGGTGTCCAACAAGCTTTCTCTGCCCTTGACCTTGTTCTGAACATATCCAAAACAAAGGTCATGTGGTTTGGTAAGAAGAATGCCCCTCTTCCCACTGGTGTGATTACTACCTGTGAGGATTTAGAGCTTGAGGTAGTCACCTCACACAAGTACTTGGGAGAGTAGCTAGACGGTACACTGTCCTTCTCTCATCACATATCAAAGCTGCAGGCTAAAGTTAAATCTAGACTTGGTTTCCTCTGTCATAATCACTCCTCTTTCACCCTGGCTGCCAAACTAAACCTGATTCAGATGACCATCCTACCCATGCTAGATTATGGAGACGGAATTTATAGATCAGCAGGTAAGAGTGCTCTCGAGCGGCTAGATGTTCTTTACCATTCGGCCAACAGATTTGCCGCCAATGCTCCTTATAGGACACATCACTGCACTCTACACTCCTCTGTAAAATTGTCTTCTCTGTATACACGTTGCAAGACCGACTGTGTGATGCTTATTTTTAAAACCCTCTTAGGCCTCACTCCCCCTATCTGAGATATCTACTGCAGCCCCCATCCTCCACATACAACACCCATTCTGACAGTCACGTTCTGTTAAAAGGTCCCCAAAGCACACACATCCCTGGGTCGCTCCTTTTT
This sequence comes from Oncorhynchus tshawytscha, assembly GCF_018296145.1. Classification (NCBI taxonomy): domain Eukaryota; kingdom Metazoa; phylum Chordata; class Actinopteri; order Salmoniformes; family Salmonidae; genus Oncorhynchus; species Oncorhynchus tshawytscha. The sequence goes on from NC_056461.1 coordinate 23,080,453, forward strand.
TCAGTTCGCTGCAGCTAACGACTAGAACGAGCTGCAACAAACACTCAAACAGGACAGTTTTATCTCAATCTCTTCATTCAAAGACTCAATCATGGACACTCTTACTGACAGTTGTGGCTGGTGTGCGTGATGTATTGTATCGTCTTGCCCTCTGTGCCCAATAATACTTGTACCATGTTTTGTGCTCCTACCATATTGTGTTGCTGCCATGTTGTGTTGCTACCATGTTGTTGTCATGTCATGTTGCTATATGCTGTGTTGTCATGTGCTGCTGCCTTGCTATGTTGTTGTCTTAGGTCTCTCTTTATGTAGTGTTGTGTTGTCTCTCTTGTTGTGATGAGTGTTTTGTCCTATATTTATATTACATTTTTTCATTTTTAATCCCAGGCCCCGGCCCCGCAGCAGTCCTTATGCCTTTTGGTAGGCCGTCATTGTAGATAAGAATTTGTTCTTAAATGACTTGCCTAGTTAAATAAAGGTTAAATAAATATAAATAATAATAATGATTCTGTTGTGTGAGAAAACTGCACATTTTAGAGTAGCCTGTTATTGTCCCCCAGCACAAAGTGCACCTGTGTAGTGATCATGCTGTTTAATCAGCTTCTTGATATGCCACACCTGTCAGGTAGATGGATTATCTTGGCGAAGGACAAATGCTCACTAACAAGGATGTAAACAAATATGTGCACAAAATTTGAGATACATATTTTTTTTTTTGTGTATGGAAAAGTTCTGGGACTATTTATTTCAGTTCATGAAACACTTTACATGTTGCATTTATATTTTTGGTCAGTATAGATGGGTTTTGGTCCACAACTCAGAGTGCCTGTTGGCTGCTCTCAAATCTTCCCTCTCACACAGTGTGAATGCTGTTCTGCCAGCAATGGGGGGGCTTTAGACTTGATTAATCCTCAAAGCGGCAATCCCTCTGGCTCTTGGCGAGTTGCTTAGGAACCGCCACATCTCCCATCTGCCATTGCGCTGACCCTAAGGCTACCTGAATCGTGGTTGGCCCGGGATGTGAGTACCAGCGCTCAGATTAACACACGGGGGGTCGGGTGGGGGGCACTTGTTGGAGAGAGGGGGCCTCATGGCAGCACGGCAACAGGGCAGCTAGGGGTGAGGGATGGCAATATGTGTGTGTGTGTGTGTGTGTGTGTGTGTGTGTGTGTGTGTGTGTGTGTGTGTGTGTGTGTGTGTGTGTGTGTGTGTGTGTGTGTGTGTGCGCGTGCATGCTTTAGTGTGTGTGTGTGCATGTGTTTACATTCGTGTGTGTGTTAATGTCGGGAAGCAGCCTCTCAAAAACAGCTTGAGTCTCAGCCAGAAAAGCCCACTTTCCTCCCACATGGTACAGGAAGGACCCAGCAGAAGGTGTCCTCTCAGTGCCCATGCAAAGTAAACTGAAGCTTATGGGCACAACAAGGACACAACATTGAGCCAAGACAGCTCTGTTTGTCTCACTTAGGTTAAGCTTTTTTCCCCTTTGTTTGTGTGTGTGCCTGTGAGTGTGTGTCTGGGCGGCGCTAACCAGCACTATGCAGATAGCTCAGGACAGCCTGAGGAACAGGACTGGTGGTCACATATATACAGTCAATGTTATTTGTTTCTTTCTGTCAGGATTGGTGGGTTTCGAGAGAACCATGACACAAATTGTAACATTGCATAGTTATGTTTTGCATAGGTGTGTGTGTGTGTGTGTGTGTGTGTGTGTGTGTGTGTGTGTGTGTGTGTGTGTGTGTGTGTGTGTGTGTGTGTGTATGGGCATGCATGTTGCCAAACAAGTATGTTTATGCAAACGCTAGTTTGTGTGTGTGTTAGCGGTAATGTGTGTGTACTATTCCTGGTCCCAGATGGGCATGTGTTTATGAGTGGAAAGTACATGGGTGAGGTGGGTTTGGGGGGCAGAGTAGAGAGTGCTAGATGCATATAAGGCACAGAGGTGCAACCCTGGGCCACATTGGCAGCAGCAAGAATGGCACACTGTAAACACCTCTACTTCTGTTGACCTGGTCTTACACCTTGCCTGCTAACAATGATGGGCTATGTTGTGGTTCATATGAGTGGGGCTGCTGTGATGTGCTTTCAGAACATCCAGGAACGCAATGGAGCTCTAGTTCAGAATATCAGGTTGTGCCAATGTGGTTTAGTGTGGTTTGTGGAAGGATGTCAAGGGTATGAAGCTCCAGTCACTTAGGACCACTATCTGCTGGCATCTCTCCATTTAATTTGATTAACTTAATTTAACTATGTTTGCCTATACACCTGACTGCCAAGTTGTGGATCAATTGCATTTCAAAATCTGCTGATTCTGCAGGACTGGAGTTGTCCGTCTGAAGGACAACGTTGTCCGTCTATCTCTCCTGTATAGTTTTATTTGTGTTCCAGTAATTTTTTATTTATTTTTTATTTTACCTTTGTTTAACTAGGCAAGTCAGTTAAGAACAAATTCTTATTTTCAATGACGGCCTAGGAACAGTAGGTTAACTGCCTGTTCAGGGGCAGAATGACAGATTTGTACCTTGCAACCTTCCGGTTACTAGTCCAACGCTCTAACCACTAGTCTACCCTGACCACAAAGGCACAATGTTTTCATGAAGAGAGAGAGGAGACCAGTAAAGAGGAAAGGAACACATCACCATGCCTCTCCCTAATAGTAGAAGGGTTTTATTTAATTCACCACGCTGGGTAAAACTAATATCCACCTCCTATCCTAAACCATGAGAACCCTGGCTCCTACTAGTTTGTTGGTTACAGGTTGACTGACAGACAGACTTTCAGCTCAATGGGAAACACTGCTGGGAGTCAAAGGTCAAAAACTGTGCTGATTTCCCTGCAGCTGTGATCTGCTATCCAATCGTATCAAATGTAACCAATCTCAACCGCTGGGATTTCATCTGTTTTTGGCTGGGGTTCGGCCTTCAGTGTGTGGGTATCTAATGTGTGTATGTGTTTGTGTGTGCAGGCACGTATGTATGTGTTTGGGGGTGAGTTTACCGGATAAAGATCCAGTTCCAAGGCCAGAAGCTGCCCTGACCAGCTGTGCTGAATACTTTAATGATTTGGATGTGTTGCTCAAATAAATTGACTATTTTCTTTCTGCAGGGTTAAGGTCCCACAGCCTTGACTTGAGAGTCTGGAACAGCTGCTTTGATATGTTGGCACGGAGTGATGAGAATGAAAGGGCTTTGCCATCAGACTTCAAGGCGGCACCCTACGCTGGTTGGATATCCCCATTTCAAATTGAACGAATTGTGATCTGTTGTTTGACTTAGGGCTGCCCCATCCCTTCAGCTTCCAGCCAGCCCTTCCTAGACAAGCAAACAAACACAGTAGCTAGCTAACACAAACCTTCGGAGTTCGGACATCGTTTGCTGCTAACATCATGAATAGGGCGCATAAATCCCCACACAGATTTTCAAAACATTATAACAACTCTTCTACACTATAAGGGGCGACATATTAGAGAACTACAACCTGTTAAAAGTTACGATCTTGTGGCTAGCATGTAGCAACTAATGTTAGCTAGCCCTGTTCAGCCCATAGAAAGCCAGCCAGCTTGCCTAACTTCAGCTTGGCTTGTTTACCTATCTAGTGGGGACGTAGCAAACTGACAAGGAAGCATGGGGCCGTTAAGCATGCAAATAGCGCGCATATGAGAACCAATCAAAGAAAATCGCTCAAAGTTGCTAAACATTTTAGCTGACCTCCCCTTTTGCAAGCCCGAGATACCAGACCAGTGAGTCACATCTCACTCTGTAGTCACATGTGTCGCACGTCAGCCAGGCTTAAGGTCCCAACACATTTAAGGTCAATTCATATACAGTTAATGCTGATGCAGAGAGAGGATGCATGCGATTTAATTAGTTTCAGGAAATAGGAAATGCCTTATCATGTTACAGTCAGATTCTTAATAAAGTAAATGTTCTCTCACTGCGAGGTTAAGCTCTAGCCTTTCCCTCTGAGACAGAACTTGTTTTGTGTGTCCAAAAGAGTCTCAATAAAATAATGAATGATAAGGACCACAGTAATGTCACAATCAATGCTCTGGTCAGAGTTGCAGTGCATTTGAGGCCAGGTCTCCTTCTCCTGCTGGATAGGTCATGGTTGATATAGTCCTACATAGATCCAAGCTGTCAAGCTCAATTCCGCTCAGTGGACGTCAACGTTTACACTTGGCCGCCAGTCATCGTGACATCGTGACCACTGTCTCTTGAGAGGAAGGAAACAAGCAAACAAACCCCAGTGTGGACATTTGTTATGGACAATATTCCGATAAAATTAACTTCATAAGCGTGCTAAGGAACGCTAGGGAATATCCTGTTGCTGCATCACCAACATTGCAGTGCCTGAAGAGGATACAAGGTTAGCCTGGGAGGCAAAGAAGGAAATAAATCTTGCGAACGACAGGAGATAAGAGGAAGAGCATGTGTTGTGCGTGCGTGTGTTGGGGTCATGTCCTTAGAAATTCCTCAGTGTTTTGGTTCTCTCCGTCCATAGCGGCAAGCTATAGCACCCATAATTCAGGTTTTGAATATAGAAACAATATTTCGGACACCCCCCAACCTACTGCCAGCACTAATATTTACCATTGCGTTAGGATTGTTGAAAGAGAGCCCCTAGTGTGCCTCTCTCTCGCACAGGTACATGTTCCTTTAGTTTTTAGTCAATGTGCCTCTTCACTGTCATTCAGTTTATTTTTTAATCCCTTGCTGCTGCTCAAATAGATTTCTTCCCTTCTCTCACTTCCTTGGCTGCTCTCTGAAGAACCTCAAGCAGGGCTAGACCCCTGCATGTTTTGCATTTGTATATGTTTACCGGCCTCAGACTGAATCTGAAGTTGGCCTCTGTAGTGATAAAGAGAAACGGACACAAAAGTTATCATCTTGACAGTTCTGGCACTTGACTCAATAATATGCTTTTTCTTATTAAATGATCTAATTTCAAATGTTTACTTATCAAAGAATGTCAATGGTTTGATAAATAATAACAACCAAAACATTCATTCACATACAAGTGCAGACATTAACATACACAACATTCAGTAAGTGCACTTTACCTATAATAGATTTCCTCACTCACACAATAGAAACACTTAGATTAACAACTGATATGTCTGAATATTGCTTCACTCGTAGAGCATGGATCAACATTACATTCAGCTTCAAAACAGTAACGTGATGAAATTGTCTCTATCTCTTGCACCCGCACTGCCTGCCCTAAAGTGTGCTGATATAGGCAGAGCGCCCATCACCATTATACCAGCTTGTGAACACAATTTTAGATAAAAGCAATAACATGTCAAACAAAGTCAGAAACCTCCATTAAATGACTTCCAAGAAATCATGTACATTTACTCTGAAAATGTGACTTATAAAATAGTTTTTTACCACAGCTAGCATGAAGCTAACATACACTCTCATTCATTCTCAATCATTCTCAACTTACTTCACTCACTCAGTTTGACACAAAAATAACACACAACTTTTCCCAAACGTGATAATCCCTTGACTGGTTTGTAACCTAGCATGTAATGTCATTCGTCCGATATTAGAAAATGTAAACTTGCTGTTACATACCTGTAGTGAAAAAGAGAAAAGGACACAAACGTTATCGTTCTCGACAGTTCTGGATCTTTCTTTATTCAGAGAAATGGTACGCGTGCTTGGCCAGAACTTATTGTTTCCCAACTACCACAGTGCAACAGCATGTAAGATTGACAAGACAAATTCACTTTTTAAAGGTGTGTTCATTTTTTGTGATAGTTTTTCAATGCATTACACTCGCCACTCCTATTTTTGATGAATGCTGGCATCTATTACTGTGTCTTTCTAATCAAGTCAGTGTATTGTCAGAGTCTAGTCAGCATCTGGTATGTCCAAACTAGTGGTCTTTCTTAACAGTAACCTTTTTGGAACACTGGATAGATCATCATGTTTCAAGGCATCAAGTAAGGACTAAGTGTGACTGTGTTTACTACTGGTCCCCATGACTGGAATGACAGTTGTCCCAGACTTCCATAGGTAAACATTTCTCGAGGCCTTCCAGTGTGCCTGGAACTTCTCACAGGTAAGTCTTCCTCTTTATTGACCTCTTGCTGCTGCACTGGTACGACGTCTCGGAGTTCCTCCTGCACTTTGTCATCCACTTCAGACTGTTCAAGCTCTTCAGGATGTTCTGGTTCTTGTGTCACTGTAGGTCTGAACTCCTGAGCAGTAGCTTACAGTATGGTACACTGCTCTGGTTGACTTGGTTGCGGTCTGACATCGCTCTGATGGAGCCGAGTACTGTACCGTTAGTATAGTATCGTTCCTCTTCATCTGAACTGTCATATTCTTGGTCAACTGTGTCACTGTATTGTTTCTGTTTCTGTCTTTGTATTTTTATTTTCACAAGTTTGGTTGGAGTGTCATGTTCCATAGGTAAGTCATTTACAGGGAGCAGGAGGTTCTGGTGCAGTACACATAGGGCTTTGTATCCAGACTCCGACCAGATCTTTTACACTGGATCCTCTCTGATCCTGTCTAAGACTCTGTGTCCCGTCTTCTCCCAGTAGCACAGAGTTGCCGGGGCCAACTCTCTCTGAAAGTTCCTCACAAGGATTCGGTCCACTAGCCGGAGCGTTGCACCTTTGATACCCTTGTTGTAGTATTTCTTTTCTTTCGCTGAGGACTTTTGACTGTTCTCAGAATCGATTATGTACGCGTCGTGCATCTTTGTTGCCCACTTCTCTGTAAATGTCTGTTGTGTTTTTGTCTCAACTTCTGGTTTGAGGTTGAACATTAGGTCGATGGGAAGGTGCGGGGCTCTGCCATACAGGAGGAAGAATGGTAAGTACCCCATTGAGCCTTGTACAGTTGTAGGCATGGATGTAAATGTTTGGAAGATGTTTTTTACACTCTGTTTAGTACGGAGCCTCTGCAGGAGTGTTCGGTTCATCCTTTCCCCTGGGTTTACTTGTGGATGGTATGGGGTCGTTCGAGAGTGGGAGATCCCTGCAAGCTGATGGAGTCTCGAACAGAACTCTCGCCTTGGTCATTGTGAAGTTTAGCAGGATAGCCGAATCAAGGAATGAGTTGTTGGAATATCTTCTGGGCTGTATTTTTTTCCGGACTTATTCTTCATTGGGTAAGCCTGTGCAAAGCGTGCGAAGTGATTAACCTGACACAGAATGAGTTGTGAGCAAGGTCTAATTGTAGTTGCCATGGAAGCCAAGAAGGGGAGTGAGGTGTGTGTGTGTGTGTGTGCGCTCAAACACACATGCATGTGGGGGTGTGGGAGAGGAAGGGTGTCCACCTGATGAATGGGCAAGTGTCTGAACTCAATTGTATACACTAATTGTAGTCTCACCCATTAATTTCTAATGACCTGTCATTTTTGACCGGGAACACCACAGGTGTACAAAAGTTAAATAAAACACCCAAAATGTAATGAAAATCATCCAAATGTATTTTGTGTGTTCAGATGCCCTGTGTGGACAAAGTCATGGAACCTTATTACAATCAGATTAAATTAACTATATTTTTCAGAGAGAAACACTTGTAGATCGGTCCAATTTGACCGGAGCACAGCAAGAGGTTAAACACTAAAAACTCAAGTTTGCCAGGAGGCGGTGGTTTTTCTCTGCTGGAGTTAGCGTTCAGGACCCGTACTCAGTTTCCCATTCTGATGTTGGCAAAGCACATCCCCTAGACCCTCATTGGAAGCGCCAGTTTGTAACACAAACGGTTAGTCACAGTCTGGGAATGCGAGTATGAATCGATGGGTTAGTATGTCCACAAACTTGGCTATGATGGCTCTGTGTACAGACTTCCACTGGACTGGAGTCTTGGGATGCAGTTGTCCATTGCTCTCCGTTTTGCCTGGGTTTTGCTTCTGGTTGGTTTGGGCTTGACAGTTTTACCCCTTGCTTCTTCTGAACTTTGTAGCAGGGTTTGGCCAGCCAGAAGAAATCCTGGATGAACGACCTGTAGTAGCCAAGGAATAACAGCAGTGTTTGGACCTCTCCAACTGTCCATGGCTCATTCTCCTTTAGCAGCCTCCAAGTCTTTTTGGTCGATTTGGACTCCCTCACCAGATGCCATCCGACCTGTGTACCTCACTTGTCATCGGAAGACATCACACTTCTCGTCCGCAGTGTGATACCGTGCTCCCTCATCCGACAAAGTACTCGTCTCAGGTCTTCCACATGTTCACTGCTGACTTGGATTAGCAGAGAACATCGTCCAGATATGGAGAACAGCAGTTGTCTCTCATGCATTCTATGACTCCTTCCATACAACTCTGGAAAGCGTCTGGGGCGTTTGTCAGTCCAAAGGGGATGTGGACCCACTCATATAGCCCCCAGGGGTTGCTGAACTCGGTGGCATGTCTGATGCCAGCGCTGCAGAAAAGGCTGTGAGCGTCATACAGAGAGCTGCGGCTACATGGAGGACTTTGAGAGTCATCACAGAGCAGAGTGAGACATTAAGTATCCAGTGAAGATGGCGACGCGTCACAAGATCATCTGAGACATCCAGAAACAGCTAACATCACTGAATGGAAGCCAGCTGCACATACTAGCAGTGGCACTAGACAGCGAGAGCGAGAGAGACATTCCAGAGACATCTGAGTACAACAAACCAGAATTTTTTGTTCTACATCATGGACTATATCCATGGTGAAAAGCTGCTGAAGCTGGAGGATGAAGGCTTGGCCTGGCTGCTTCATCTGAATGATACATTTGATGGACCGCTATCAACCAGGATCAACGACACCACACCAACCAAAGACACTGTGAGCAATGGAACAGAGCCTGCAGCACCCCTTGTTGCAGAACAGGTATTTGGGTTGTTTACTGATGTAGCAGCACTGCTGCCCCGTGGAGAGTTTAAGATAAATTGGGGTCAAATCTCAGATTCTGGGTCTGATTTCACCTACAGAAGTATATGAAAACAAACATATGAGGGTCTCAGAGAGGAGTGTCCTGAGTCAGAGGTCATCAGAAATGTACTAAAAGTAATCAAGCCAGGTGCTTTCAGGGACATGTTGACAAACAAACAGGGTCTTACTGTAGCAGATCTGAAACGCTTCTTTAGGTCTCATCTCAGAGATAAAAAGTAGCACAGAGCTCTTTTGGGAGCTGAGTAACGCTATACAGCAGGACAGGGAAACCCCTCAGCAGTTTCAATTGGGGTTAATGGGGGGCTCCAGCAGCGGTTACTGTTCGCATCACAGCAGACTGGTGGTAGGTTTGTCTACAACAAGAAGTTGGTGCAGGGTGTGCTTCTCCTGACACTTAACCAAGGTCTCAGTGAAAAATGCACCAAAATCGGAGAAAAAATAACATATCTCTGATTGTAGTGTGACTGGCAACTTTATCCTCAAACAGATAACACAATCAGCCAGTTAGGAAGCAGATAGACAGAAACATCTAAGTATCAGTGCTAGACACAGTAAATGTCATCTCAGCACAGCAACATCGGGAAAGTGAATAATGTGACCAGTCTCCCCCCACTCAGGTTGATGGTGAAGTGAAGGCCAACCGCACAGCCATCCAGAAGCTGACCGAATCTGTGTCGGCACTGTCTCAAAACCTGGAGAAAATTATGAAACCTGCTGCAGGTGAGGACCAGGGATACACACATCCCCCACCCTCCAGATGGCTCATGAGAGGTGAAACCCAGGGATACACCCCTTCCCCACCATCCAGAGCACAGACAACAGACAGGACCCACACCAAAGGTAAATGTAGAGAATGGGCCCGGCAGGGAATCGAAAGCTGCCCTCACTGGTTCCGCTGTGGTCAAGAAGGACACAGAGCCGTCAGCTGCCTGAAGAGACAGACATCGGGAAACGGGTCAAGGTTGCTGGCAAGGGACAGACAGTGACCTCTGCAAACAAAACATCCCCCCTCATTGTAAACTTTGGGAAGACAGAGAAACCAGCCACACCACCACACACAGCAAAACCACCACGCATTCAGCCTAAGACACCCAAAGTGAATCACGTCACACAGCTCATAGTCTCCTGTCTAGTCAATGGATTCAAAGCAAATATGTTGTTAGACACAGGGGCACAGGTTAGCATTAGGAGAATGACAATACATGTGCCTACGCTAGTCAGTCAGAGCTGTGTATACTGTCCACTACTAGGCTTTAATGTCATAGAGGAACTGATCAGAGAAAACAGCTACAGTAACAACCTGATGGTGTCAATCTCACTGCTCTGCTAGAGGTGATGAATGTTAGAGAGAGAGCTGTTGAAACCATGGTCTCTGCCATTCAAGTTATGACACATGAAGAAATGTGACCGACCGCCTTCATTCCCTTATGTAGTAAAATTTGAATTCTTTTTAACATTTTTATATTGGATAAAACAGAGACACAGAGCTACAAAATGTTATATCATACACTGCATTTGAGGAACAATGGGAAAGAAATTATGCTTTGAAAGTTTATAAAAGTTTATAAGTGTGACCTCACTTTTGAGAAAATGGCCTTTGAATGTTGTGGTACCTACTGGAGAGCTCCTCTTTGTCTACATCCATTCAGCATCGTTCACACCCTCTTAAACTTTATCCCCACCCATCTCTTTGACGATTGATCTGAGCTAACTTGCTAGCTACTTCCAGACAAATGAGAGAACAGCTTACTGACCATTATTTGCCCTAGCAGAGCTGGTTAGGCTGTTTTTATGTTATCCAGAGTGTTGATGACTGCAACTGTGCTGCTGGCAACAATATACACATATTCAACGGGTGTTGAGCGTTTGTAAATTTGTCAGCTATTCTAGCTCTGGCACACTCAGACGAGAGGGCTCCGATGTCGGAGTAGATAGCGAATTTATCAGCTACGTCTATCAACAGTTGTCGCAGTGACACTCTATTGAAGGGTAGGTGGGTGAATTCTATATGGAGTACCAGAGTGCGCTCTGGGCGTTCATAAATTCAGAGTGTTGTCAGATTGTCCGTTCGCACACTGGACGCTCTGGCTGAGGAGTATGGTTGATCCGAGCGTTCTGACCTCACATCCAAGCTAACTGACTTACATTGGTTAGTTTGCTAGTTACTTGAAGACACAAATGAGAGAACACCCCACTCTGACCATTTTACTCGCCCTAACAGAGCTGGTTAGGCCGTTTTCATGTTATCCAGAGCGTTGGTGACTGTAACTGTGCTGCTGGCATGAATTTAATTATGCTTTCATGCCAATGTTTACTGACACCGGCCATTTTCAACACGTGTTGAGCGTTCCTAAATTCATTAGTTATTCTGCGTTCCGGAACACTCAGATGAGAATGCTCTGAAATCAGAGTAGATGGCCAGATTAACTGGAGTCTTTGTTCAGACATATAGCTAACTAGCTAGGTAAACAATTATCCATAATCCCTACTCATGACGTTACTACCCTGCACATTAATTATTATTATTTTTTTCACCTTTATTTAACCAGGTAGGCAAGTTGAGAACCAGTTCTCATTTACAATTGCAACCTGGCAAATGAATTAAGTACCTAACCAACCAGGTTGAATGTTAGCCAGCTAACATTAGGCTATAACTAGGAAAGCAAATGGCTCTGAGAAACTAATAATAAGCTCATACACGTAACATTAACTAGCAAGCCAGCCAGATAAAGTTAGCTAGCTAACAGTACACTTTAACTTGAAATTAAACTACTTTCTGTCAAAATTAGAAAGATGTCATATCTGAAAATTTTGCTAGCTAGACTATCTTACCCATGTACATCATGGATGGATGCGTCTCTCTGTCACGGATGCCATGGTTTCCCTTAGTTTGAAGATGTAATCCGGAGACGAGTGTTTTCTCCATCTCCTTAGCTATCATACTCTAATTCCACTGATTTCAAAACTCATTCCTCCAGAATTGGGAGAGCATCGCTTACATAGTTTTGCTATGCGATACATTAAAAAAAGTTGCATTAGATAGGATAACCTAAACATACTCACCAGCTCAAAAAAAACAGAAGTGTGTTAAATGGCAGACCAATCCAAACTTATCTCTCAGCATGTCCAGCCCACTCATTATTTCAGCCAATCATGGTTAGTGAGAAGGTTGCAGTCTTTTTCTGTGGCTAAACCAACTAGACTCATAATTTAACCATTTTATTCGTATTTACTGAAGGCATACAAGTTTGTCAATAAGGCACATGAAAGATTACATGTTACAGAACGCATTTCTGCCAAAAAACGCATTTTGATTTAAAAAAGTTTGTTCAAAATGCTCTCCTGTGAAGTAATGACCCGTGACATACACCTAGTTTCCTGAAACGAGTCAGGAATGTCACGAGTTGTGTTGTGAAAGTGGGAAAGAAAGGACTCACCATTCATACAGATCAAATAGCAGAGGTGAAATACAGAGTCAGAGCCTGGCCAGAGGAAGGAACAATGATGTTTGAGCCAGCCATGGAGAGCCACTGCCCAGACGGGTTGGTGGTGTTTCCATGCCTCATGGATGTGCCCTGTGGAGCCTCTAAGGTGGTAAAGATTGAAATCCAGAACTCCACACAACATGATATTTACCTCTCTCAGAGAACAGTGCTGGGCAGGGTAGAGAAAATAGCTGACTTCAGACCTGTAATCACTCCAAACGGTGAGTCAGTCCAGTGATGCTTACCTCTGGACCACTCAGCTCCTGAAAAACATGAACAGAGAAAAGAGAGCCACACACCAGCTGGGTCCAGAGAAAAATGGCCATTGTCTGATGTGTTCGCACAGGAAGATAGGCGACATGGCTACATTCCAAACCTGAAGATGAAACTCAACTTGAAGGATGACAAGCCTGTCCAGAAAATCTACAACTTCATTCCGAAACCCCTATACAAAGAGCTGAAAGAATATGTCCATAAACCTGCTGGAGAGAGGCTATATCAAGAAATCCACATCACCATACTCATCCCTGGTGGTCTGAGTGTGCAAGAAGGACAACAGCCTGCGGTTATGTGTCGACCTCAAAGACCTGAATCGCAAGACCTGCTGGACAAACTAAGGGTCTCAATACTCGACGAAGGCAGCGCGTACCATCAAAGCTGTGTGGATGAAAGTTCAAGACATGTCACTGCCTTCAGCATCCCCTTGGGGCTATACACTCTTAGAAATAATGTGCTATCTAGACCCTAAAAGGGTTCTTTGTCTATCCCCATAGGAGAACCTTATAACACTACTGCCAGCACTAAGATCCACCATTGTGTTAGGTTTGTTTAAAGAGAGCCCCTAGTGTGCCTCTGCTACTCTATCATGGCCTCTCTTTCACACAGGTATATGCTAGTTTTCTTTTTTTGTCAATGTATCTCTTCAGTGTCATTCAGTCTATTTTTTCATCCCTTGCTGCTGCTCAAATGGACTTCTTCCCTTCTCTCACTTTCTTGGCTGCTCTCTCAAAGGGGGCTAGAACCCTGCGTGTTTTCATTTGTACATGCAGGGAATGATGATGTCTGCTCTGTAACAATAAAACTTCACTATCTTGAGTTCATATGCATGACACATTGCAAAAATACTATGCATACTATACATAAAATGGATTATGGATAATAGTAAATTAATCGTGAATAATGATTAGTGAGGAAATTACGAAGGCATAAATAGCATACCCCCCGCCCCCAAAAATGCTAACCTCCCAAGTTGTTGGTAGTGGTAAGAGGTTAGCATGTCTTTGAGGTATGATATTTGTGCACCTGTAACTTTATGACTCATCATTATTCAGGATTCATTCAGGATGATCCGTAATCATGGTAGCATCCACATTAATGTAGAGGTGTTCAGAAACACATTCTATTTTATTTACAATAAAAGTGATTCCCGAAATGACACAATACATCATTTACCATTCATTTCTATTGGACACAAAACAATCTGAAACACAACCAACAAACTAAAAATGTGAATCATAAGCTTCATGTAGTCATTGCTTGCTAGGAATATGGGACCAAATACCACAGTTTGACTACTTTAGTATACATATACTGGAAGTAAATTTGACCAAGTACCTTTGGTTCCCTAAAATGGGGGGACTATGTACAAAAACTGCTGTAATTTCTAAGCGGTTCTCCCGATATGAATTAAAATATCCTCAAATTAAAGCAGACCTTCTGCACTGTAGCCCTTTCCTGCATTCAATGACCAAAAGCACCCCCTTTGACCTCATGGGTGGAATGTTATTCATATTTTTCCTAATTTCCTAATTACTAAAGTTATTTTTGTGTTTTAAAAAAAACGAAAATCCAGTCTTTCTATGTCAAACAGTTTTGTTATATTTCAGTTTTCTGTAAAGTGTATAACAAAAAAAAGAATTAATGTCAACTCTATACCTGACATGGTACAGGTGTCTTATTTTTTAAAGCCCATAACCATGTGTGTGAGGTGTATAAACAGGACTCACCTGAGCTCAATTTTGAGTCTCATAACAAAGGGGACGAATAGTTATGTAAATAAGGTATTTCTGTTTTTTATTTGCAATACGTTTGCAAAGATTTAAAAAAAAACTGTTTTCGCTTTGTCATTATGGAGTATTGTGTGAAGATTGATGAGGAAAATGTGGCACTGTATATGGTCACATAGGGTAAGCTTAACACCACAGCCCTGAAAAGACACAATTTCAGGCAAATCCAACTGACGTCCCAAAAATACCTTCCAACACATGTTAAATGTGGTCTTTCCAGTTCCACTTTGATGTGCTTTTTTATACTTGGCCGGGCATAATAGGGCATACTGGAATTAGGTAATAACGTTAGTGGGACTTAACTGTAACTACACGCCTGCCTACACAACATAAATTGTGTTTAGTAATGGTCTTGTGTAATCATTTTTTATCAAATATCCACCCCCAATGTTGTCATTAATTTACCACTCTCCTCTGCACAATGTGATTCCCCAGTCGTTAAGTCATACTCTACCGCCATAATTGCACTGTATACTTATAAGGGATTATTAAATAAATCATGTATCAGGCCTTCATGGCTGCAATCAGGGTGAGTAATCACCGGTGATTTGTAGGTAGCGACTAGAGACAACAACAAAGGGGCCAGGCTATCGTCAGGACACTTTAGGAGATTAAGATTGAGGATGATAGTAATACTAAGCCACAGTCCACTGGCGATACAATTTGAATTTGACATGGATGAACTGGAAACACACTGACTGGATACATTTAGTGAAAAGGTGATCTTGCCTTCCGTTAAATATATAAATATACAGTTTGTACACAGTATAAGCCCTGAAGTGGAACAAGAGGTCATGGATGTGTGCCGGAAGGCAAGATCACCTGTTCGTCAAAAGTTTACATACACTTAGGTTGGAGTCATTAAAACTTGACCCACTGGAATTGTGAGTCAGTGAGTTAATTACAAGTAAAATAATCTGTCTGTAAACAATTGTTGGTAATATTACTTGTGTTAAATGACTTGTGTTATGTCCTAACCGACTTGCCAAAACTATAGTTTGTTAACAAGACAATTGTGGAGTGGTTGAAAAACAAGTTTTAATGACTCCAACCTAAGTGAATGTAAACTTCTGACTTGAACTGTATATGTATATATTGTTTGTTTCCACCATTGTCCCGGAAACTGTTGTGAAACTGAGACGATTGTGTTGGCCAAGCAGTGAGGATCTTCAGTGCAGCTCTAATTTTCAATCAGAGTGAGTCATCCTAACTTCCTGTTGTGGAAAAACACAGAGACAAACACACAGCTCTTATGCTTATCTATCAAATCAACATCAAATTAAATTGTTTTTGTCTCATGCTTTGTAAACAACAGTTGTAGACTAACAGTGAAATGCTTATTTACGGGCCCTTCCGAATAATGCATAGAGAAAAAAAGAGAAATAAAACAAAAATAATGAGAGGAATAAATACGCAATGAGCAACAATAATTTGTCTATATATACGGGATACCAGTGCCTAGTCGATGTGCAGGTGTACAAGGTAATTTAGATAGATATGTACATTTCGGTAGAGATAAAGTGACTAGGCAACAGGATAGATAATAAACAGCAGCAGCGTTTAGTGCAAAAGGAGTTAGTGCAAAAAGGGTCAATGCAGATATTCCTCGTAGCTATTGGTTAACTATTTAACTAACTATTTAGCAGTCTTGTGGCTCGGGGGGAGAAGCTGTTCAGGGTCCTGTTTGTTCCAGACTTGGTGCATCGGTACCGCTTGCCGTGCAGTTGCAGAGAGAACAGTCTATGACTTAGGTGGCTGGAGTCTGAACATTTTTAGGGTCTTCCTCTGACACCGCATGTTATAGAGGTCCTGGATGGTAGGGAGCTCAGCCCCAGTGATGTACTGGGGCCAAGCAGTTGACATACCAAGCAGTGATTCAGCCAGTCAAGGTGCTATCAATGGTGCAGCTGTAGGACTTTTTGAGGATCTGAGTGCCCATGCCAAATCTTTTCTGCATTCTGAAGAGGCGTTTTCGTGCCTTCTTCATGACTGTGTTAGTGTGTGTGGACCATGATAATTCCTTAGTGATGTGGACAGGAACTTGAAGCTCGTGACCCGCTCCACGACAGCTCCGTCGATGTTTATGGGGCAGACTCGGCCCTCCATTTCCTGTAGTCCAGAATCAACTCTTTTCTCTTGCTGATGTTGAGGGAGAGGTTGTTGTCCTGGCACCACACTGCCAGGTCACTGACCTCCTCCCTATAGGCTGTCTCATCATCCTCAGTGATCAGGCCAACCACCATCGTGTTATCAGCAAAATTAATGATGGTGTTGGAGTCGTGGCCACGCAGTTGTGGGTGAACAGGGAGTACAGGAGGGGATTAAGCACACACCCCTGAAGTGCCCCCGTGTTGAGGGTCAGTGTGGCAGATGTGTTGTTGCCCACACTTTCACTACCCCGGAGCGGCCCGTCACGATGTCCAGGATCCAGTTGCAGAGGGAGGTGTTCAGCCTCAGGGTCGTTTGCCTAGTGATGAGCTTTGAGGACTCTGTGGTGTTGAACGCTGAGCTATAGTCAATGAACAGCATTCTCACATAAGTGTTCCTCTTGTCCAGGTGGGAGAGGGCAGTGTGGAGTGCATTAGAGCTTGCGTCATCTGTGGATCTGAGTGGTTCCATGGTGTCTGGGATAATGGTGTTGATGTGAGCCATGACCAGCCTTTAAAGTATTTCATGGCTACAAATGTGAGTGAGCACAGGGACTAATGTTGTCTGCTTGAAACATGTACTGTAGGTATTACAAACTGGTTCAGGTTTAACATGTCAGTAAAGACACTTGCCAGCTGGTCAGCGCATGCTCTGAGTACACGTCCTGGTAATCCGTCTTGCCCCCCGGCCTTGTGAATGTTAATATGTATAAAGGTCTTATTCACATTGGCTACGGATAGCAATATCACACAGTCGCCCGGAACAGCTGGTGCTGTCATGCATGGTTCAGTGTTGCTTGCCTCGAAGTGAACATAGAAGGAATTTCACGTCACTGGGCAGCTCACTGTGATAGTTTGCAACCCCTGCCACATCCGACGAGTGTCAGAGTCGGCATAGTAGGATTTGATCTTAGTCCTGTATTGATGCTTTGACTGTTTGATGGCTGGTCGGAGGTCATAGCAAGATTTCTTATAAGTGTCCGGATTAGTCTCACACTCCTTGAAAGCGGCAGCTCTGTTAATGCGAGTGTAGCGAAATGCTTGTGCTTCTAGTTCCGACAATGCAGTAATAACGAGCAAGTAATCTAACTAACAATTCCAAAAAAAAAACTACTGTCTTATACACAGTGTAAGGATAAAGAATATGTACATAAGGATATATGAATGAGTGATGGTACAGAGCAGCATAGGCAAGATACAGTAGATGATATCGAGTACAGTATATACATATGAGATAAGTATGTAAACCAAGTGGCATAGTTAAAGTGGCTAGTGATACATGTATTACATAAGGATGCAGTCGATGATATAGAGTACAGTATCAACGTATGCATATGAGATGAACAATGTAGGGTAAGTAACATTATATAAGGTAGCATTGTTTAAAGTGGCTAGTGATATATTTACATCATTTCCCATCAATTCCCATGATTAAAGTGGCTGGAGTAGAGTCAGTGTCATTGACAGTGTGTTGGCAGTAGCCACTCAATGTTAGTGGTGGCTGTTTAACAGTCTGATGGCCTTGAGATAGAAGCTGTTTTTCAGTCTCTCGGTCCCAGCTTTGATGCACCTGTACTGACCTCGCCTTCTGGATGACAGCGGGGTGAACAGGCAGTGGCTCGGGTGGTTGATGTCCTTGATGATCTTTATGGCCTTCCTGTAGCATCGGGTGGTGTAGGTGTCCTGCAGTTTATCATGAGGTTATTCAAGCGAGCAAAACCTAGAGACTTGCTTAATATTAGAGATTTCACACTAGCTGTTGTTAAAAAAGTAACACACACCTCCCCCGTTTAAAACTTGTTAGGGATAGTGTCTAGGTTCCTGAATTTCCATCTGACTGACGTGCCCAAAGTAAACTGCCTGTTACTCAGGCCCAGAAGCCAGGATATGCATATAATTCGTAGCATTGGATAGAAAACACTTTGAACTTTCTACAACTGTTAAAATAATGTCTGAGACTATAACAGAATTGATATGGCAGGCGAAGATCTGAAGAAAATCCAACCAGAATTTTTTTTTTCTTTTAGGTCCCAGGTACCTACAATGGAAAGCTATGGGTCCTATGTAATTCTGGCTCCCAGACTGCAATTCCTATGGCTTCCACTAGATGTCAACAGTTTCAGGCTTGTTTTTTGAAAAACAAGCAAGAATTTGGAGTTTTGGTGAAGAGAACACCGGAACAATATCAGTCTTTCGGCGCGTGTGGATGAGGGTGTGCACTTACTAATTTTATTTTCCTATTGAACATACTACTTTCCGTATTAAATATTATAGTTTATTTACATTTTAGGATACCTGAGGATTAAATAGAAACATCGTTTGACTTGTTTGGACGAAGTTTAGCAGTAGCTTTTTGGACTCCTTTGTCTGCATGTTGAATGAGGGGATTACTGAAATCGATGGCGCCAAACTAAACAGACTTTTTCGGATATAAAGAAGGATTTTATCTAACAAAACGACCATTCATGTTGCAGCTGGGACCCCTGGGATTGCACACAGAGGAAGATTTTCAAAAGTAAGTGATTTATTTAATTGCTATTTGTGATTTTGTGAAGCCTGTGCTGGTTGAAAAATATGTTGATGTGGGGCGCTGTCCTCAGACAATCGCAAAGTATGCTTTTGCTGTAAAGCATATTGTAAATCGGACAACGCAGTTCGATTAACAACATTTTAAGCTTTTAAATTATATAAGATACTTGTATGTTCATGAATGTTTAATATTACGATTATTTATTTGTATTGCGCGCCCTTCAATTTCACCAGATGTTGTTGACAGGCCTATCCCGATTAATCTTACCCAAAGATAAAAATGACACAATACATTATTTACAATTCATTTTGATTGGGCACAAAATATTCTGAAACACCCAACACAAACAGCAAATGCATCCAACAAGTTTGTAGAGTCACAATCTTGATGTAGTCATTGCCTGTTAGGCAGTGGAGGCTCATCATATGAGGAAGGGGAGGACCATCCTCCTCAGTGAATTTCATAAAAATAAAATAGTGAAACAATAAAAACAGTTAGTTTCCTTCCTCCTCTTGGTACATGGACTTCAATACAAACCCTAGGAAGCTCATGGTTCTCACCCTCTTCCATAGACTTAGTAATTACATAGTAATTATAACAAATTCAGGGTTCTTGCAATATAAACGGACATGTTGTTGAGTACTGAAAGAATAAGCTACAGCTAGCTAGCACTGATGTGCATAAAATGTGGTGAGTAGTTGACTCAGAGAGAGAAAAACAATAGTTGCATACTTTTGAACAAATGTATTTCTTTAAAAATGAAGAAGCGAGAAAGAGAGGGAGAGTGCTAGCTATATTTCGTAGTATTTGTTTCACTTACCTAGCTAGCAAATTCAGCTGGCTAGTTTAGCTTACTAAAACACCCAGCCCAAACAGAGCGGGATGCTATGTTAGCTATCTGGCTATGGCTATCCAACACTGGAACTCTTCCAAGTAACGGTAAGGTTTTATTTATTGCCACGCAGCACGCCAGTGTAACTGCTAAACGACTGCATGTTTGTAGCTGGTTTATTAACATGTTAGTTCTAGTAGCTATGTTGACTATGACAGTAGGTTACAACAATGTAGGCTATGCATAGCGGTTAGCGGTTATGATATGAAGGTTTGGCTTGGAAACGTTTTTTTCGCCTAAGCATGGGCAACTGTTGTATAGTGCACTTAAGTCCACAAGCAAAGGGAAAATGTGAGAGGAGGAGAGTGCGTAGATGAGAGAAGGAATTATTAAACAACAAGTAAATTATCATACTGTTTGTATGTGGCTGCTATGAAAGTGAACTGTGTTTGCGGTGATCAGGGGTGTATTCATTCCACCAATTCTGTTGAAAACATTTCTTAAACAGAAGCAAAGGGAACAAAACGGGGATAAACATACCTGAATTTGTCCAATAAAAACTTGTTTGCAACAGTTGGACTAATGATTACACCCTAGATCAGCTAGATGCAGGCGAGAGTGTGCAAGGCGGTCTCGAATGAGATCAGTGTAAAAAAAAAAGCACACAAATAAGCAGAATTGGTCAGGACCCTGTAAGATGGCAGCTATCCATTTCTGCAGTGCCATCCTCATCTCTCTCTGCAAATGGTCCTCACTTTGTCTACACATAACCCCCCCCCCTTCTCGCTCTCTCTCGCTCCCTCTCTTTCCCTCTCTCTCCCTACACATGGTTCGCTCTCTCTCTCTCCCTATTCTTCTCTTTCCTTCCAGAGACAACACACTCAACACCATGTGGATGCACTAGATTCCTGTCTCCTCTTCTGTCCCTCAGCCTTCCCCCTTCTCTCCATCCCCCTTTCTCCCTCACTCTCCTGTCACAACTGAATGCATTTGATAGAAGCTATCTCAAGCACCAGAGTCGCTGGCATAAGCAGTTTGGACAAGTGAGAATTGTCAAACTTAGAGTAGGGGTAGTTGGATCCACCAGGCTACATAAGCCAGACTGAATGGTAGGAAACTGCTACCCTCTGCAGTTTCACTATCAGTAAAAGTATTTTTTTGCGATAAGAGAAGTTGAGCAGAAAAGCATTTTGATACATAGACTATACATGAGCTTATCTCTATGAAAAGACAGTGTCCGAGAGAGTCATTATTACCTCACCGCTACAGTATGTAGTCTGCAAAAAAAAAAACATGAGACTGATACACAGTTTGTTATCACCTATCTGTCCCAACGTCGTTATGCCACAGAGTAGTAGCCTAACATTGTGAGCAAATTGCATATTGTTTCTGTCAGACATTTAGTCATTGTCCGTCTTATCAGGTCCTTCCGCCGAGCCATAGCCCCTTTACAAAGACACTCATACAGAAACGTAACGACTCCACTTTAAAACCTTAACTCTACTGAAAAACCATAATAACTGTAAAACCTTTATTTGTCCACATTGTCCTTTTTCCCCCACTGACCCACTCCCCAGCCAACCCCAGGAATGTTGACTTTAGTGCATCAATCTTTTTGTGGTAAGTAAATTCTAGTGAAATTAGTCAGATTTACAATTAGTTTGAGAGACAGATTTACAATTAGTTTGTTACCCAGTCAGCCACACAGTGACCATCTGACTCATATCGGTTTATTAGTATCAACACAACAATCCGAAGAGGAGATGCAGAAGCTCGTACCACCCAGGAGCAGACCAGAAATGACATCACAGCTACCAGGCAAAAATATCAGGAAATGACAGCAGCTGGAGCCAATGCTTACTTCCACGTCAGGGAAAACACAAACTTTGACTCATTACCATGAACATTTTTTGAGGGGTCTTCTGCCTTGTATAGTGTACAGAAACAATTTACGTTGCCATATAAAACATGGCTTTGCCTACTGTGATGAGTTCAGCTCGCATTGCTTATTCGATTGAGGTGACTTACAGCCTGAATTCAAAATGGATTGAATATTTATTTTTTCTCACCCATCTACACACAATATCCTATAATGAGAAATTTAAAATATGTTTTTAGAAAGATGTCCAAATGTATTGAAAATGAAATACAGAAATTTCTCGTGTACATACGTACGCACACCCCTGCTTTGCTGAACCTTTGGCAGCGATTACAGCTGTGAGTTTTTCTGGGTAAGTCTCTAAGAGCTTTCTACATCTGTATAGTGCAACATCTGCCCATTATTATTTTCAAAATTCTTCATGCTCTGTCAAATTGGTTGTTGATCATTGCTGGACAACGATTTTCAGGTCTTGTAATAGATGTTCAAATAGATTTATGTTAAAACTGTAACTCGGCCACTCAGGAACATCACTGTCTTCTTGGTAAGCAACTCCAGTGTATATTTGGCCTTGTGTTTTAGGTTATTGTTCTGCTGAAAACTGAATTCATCTCCCAGTGTCTGATGGAAAGCAGAGTGAAGCAGGTTTTCCTCTAGGATTTTGCCTGTGCTTACACGGAACCCAAACCGGCTGTATTAATTAATTTTGTCCCCCCACACCAAAAGCGATCACTACACGCAGGTTAAAATATCAAAACAAACTCTGAACCAATTACATTAATTTGGGGACAGTCGAAAAGCATTAAACATTTATGGCAATTTAGCTAGCTAGCTTGCACTTGCTAGCTAATTTGTCCTATTTAGCTTGCTTGCTGTTGCTAGGCAATTTGTCCTGAGATATAATCATTGAGTTGTTATTTAACCTGAAATGCCCAAGGTCCTCTACTCCGACAATTAATCCACACATAAAATGGTCAAACGAATCGTTTCTAGTCATCTCTCTTCCTTCCAGGATTTTTCTTCTCTGGACTTTATATTGCGATTGGCAACTTTCAAATTAAGTGCATTACCGCCACTGACCTCGTTCGTCTTCAGTCACCCATGTGGGTATTATCAATGAGGAGATGGCACGTGGGTACCTGCTTCTACAAACCAATGAGGAGATGGGAGAGGCAGGACTTGCAGTGCGATCTTCGTCAGAAATATAACTATTTTAGTTCTATTTTAGCCCTTGGCAACGCAGAGGCTCATTGGCGCAATAATTGAATAACATGGATGTCTAAATATATTTTGCAACGCTCGCATCGTGGTGTGGTAAGCCTATTTGCTCTATTCCGTTTTATCCTGAAAAACTCCCCCGTCCTGACTTTTTCAGGATCGGTGGGTCCCCTGCAGGACTGTTGAGCTAATGTAAGCTAATGCGATTAGCATGAGGTTGTAAGTAACAAGAACATTTCCCAGGACATAGACATATCTGATATTGGCAGAAAGCTTAAACACTATTATTGCACAGAGGGAGTCCATGCAACATATTGGGTGACCTTTTAGGCTTGTAATAACAAAGTGTTTGAATACTTATTCACTCAAGTCATTTCAGCTTCATTTGTTATTAATTTGTAAACATTGTGAAAAACATAATTCCACTTTGACATTATGGAGTATTGTGTGTAGGCCAGTGAAAAACAATCTCAATGTAACTTATTATAAATGCAGGCTGTGACACAACCAAATGTGGAAAAGCCAAGGGTTCTGAAGGCACTGCAGGTGCTGTGTGATTGCAAATCATGTGAAATGATTCTAGTTAAAGGTCCCACACAGTCATCATATTTCCCAAGTAAAAATAGCCTTTGAATGACCAAATCATCATACATAATATTTTTCTGTTTAATCTTTTCTCTCATCTCTAATAATCAAGAAAGAAAATGCTGAATGGGTGGGGATTTTATACTCCATATAGCAGCCTAGGCTAGGAGCTCCTGTAAATTTGTAAATATTTAACAATTTTCAAGTACTTTTGATAGTGCCCCTTTTTTAGGACCTTGCCTTAAAAGATAATTCGCAAAAATCCAAATAACTTCACAGATCTTCATTGTAAAGGGTTTAAACACTGGTTCCCATGCTTGTTCAACGACCCATAAACAATTAATGAACATGCACCTGTGGAACGGTCGTTAAGACACTAACAGCTTACAGACGGTAGGCAATTAAGGTCACAGTTATGAAGACTTAGGACACCAAAGAGGCCTTTCTACTGACTCTGAAAAACACCAAAAGAAAGATGCCCAGGGTACCTTCTCATCTCCGTGAACGCGCCTTAGGCATTCTGCAAGGAGGCCTGAGGACTGCAGATGTGGCAAAGGCAATAAATTGCAATGTCTGTACTGTGAGATGCTTAAGACAGCGCTACAGAGAGATGGGATGGACAGCTTTCCATCCTTGCAGTGGCAGACCACGTGTAACAACACCTGCACAGGATCGGTACATCCGAACATCACACCTGCGGGACAAGTATAGGATGGCAACAACGGCTGCCCGAGTTACACCAGGAATGCACAATCTCTCCATCAGTGCTCAGACTGTTCGCAATAGGCTGAGAGAGGCTGAACTGAGGGCTTGTAGGCCTGTTGTAAGGCAGGTCCTCACCAGACTTCACCGGCAACAACGTCGCTTATGGGCACAAACCCACCGTCACTGGACCAGACAGGACTGGCAAAAAGTGCTCTTCACTGGCGAGTCGCGGTTTTGTCTCACCAGGGGTGATGGTCGGATTCACATTTATTGTCGAAGGAATTAGTGTTACACCGAGGCCTGTACTCTGGAGCGGGATCAATTTGGAGGTAGAGGGTCCGTCATGGTCTGGGGCGGTGTGTCACCGCACCATCGGACTGAGCTTTTTGTCATTGCAGGGAATCTCAACGCTGTGCGTTACAGGGAAGACATCCTCCCCCCTCATGTGGTACCCTTCCTGCAGTCTCATCTGACATGACCCTCCAGCATGACAATGCCACCAGCCATACAGCTCGTTCTGTGCATGATTACCTGCAAGACAGGAATGTCAGTGTTCTGCCAAGAGCCCAGATTTCGATCCCATTGAGCACATCTGGGACCTGTTGGATCGGAGGGTGAGGGCTAGGGCCATTCCCCCCAGAAATGTCTGGGAACTTGCAGGTGCCTTGGTGGAAGAGTGGGGAAACATCTCACAGCAAGAACTGGCAAATCTGGTGCAGTCCATGAGGAGGAGATGCACTGCAGTACTTAATGCAGCTGTTGGCCACACAAGATACTGACTCTTACTTTTGATTTTGTTCAGGGACACATTATTCCATTTCTGTTAGTCACATGTCTGTGGAAATTGTTCAGTTTATGTCTTAGTTGTTGAATCTTATGTTCATATAAATATTTACACATGTTAGGTTTGCTGAAAATAAACGCAGTTGACAGTGAGAGGACGTTTCTTTTTTTGCTGAGTTTATTATCAACATTTTTGCTTTTGTTAGTTATCGGCATGGCATGACTGACAAGTCAGTTGGTTTCACCTAACTAATGTGTCTCTGTTATCAAGAAACTCAGCTAGCTAACTTACTCGCAAACTAGCTAGCTATGTTTTGATTCAAATTAAGGGGATGATGTTTGGAGATGGCAGGCTCTTCGAAAGATGCTGAAGTAAACATTTTCAGCCGTTTTCTCCAGTGATTAGCTTCAAGGCAGACTATTCTGGACTTTTATGAATGCCTATCCATGTGGTTTGTAAAACAGGCAGTTGTGTTGGCTTTATAGTCCTGATACCTGATAATGACTTCTCATTTTGGTTATTCAAGCTCTGAATATCAGTTACCATAGGCGGTGCATCCGAAAGTACATTGAAAAAAATGTGTCTAAACTATATGACTAGCCTACAGCCTACTAGTCTTTACAGAAATAAAATAAAATAATTCAAAATACTTTACCAGAGAGCATTATTTAAAAATGTTGTGGATTGTTTCAAATCACAAGAGGCGTAGTTTGGGAAAGCCCGCACTGTCTCAAGTATCATTTGAAATGTTGATACAAAAAGGTGAGGGGTGGGTGGTGAAGAAATAGGCAAATCTCTGGACTCTTTCTTTTTTTATTTAACCTTTATTTAACTGGGCAAGTCAGTTTAAGAACAAATTGTTATTTACAATGACAGCCAAGGAGCAGTGGGTTAACTGCCTTGATCAGGGGTATAATGACAGATTTTTACCTTGTCAGCTTGGGGATTTGATCTAGCAACCTTTTGGTTACTGGCCCAACGCTCTAGGCCTACCTGCCACCCCAATTTTCTAACACTTTCCTCCTCAATATGACCAAGCCTTGGTGTGAAAGTGCAACATCTCATGCTCTAATGATTCCACATATCCAGTTGAAACATCATGAAATGCATGAACATTTTTCCCTCATGTAAAAACAGTTGTCTGTCCCAAGCTCACTGGAGCAGAAAAGTCTAAGGCCCCGGAAAAGGCTAGTTGATACCAGTGGCGATTTTAGCATTTCAATCTTGGTGGGGCAAAAAAGAAAAGAAGTGGGATGCATGCCTGCAAAGCCACTACACAACACTAAACAATACATTAGTGTCATGCCCTGGTCTTAGTATTTTGTGTTTTCTTTATTTATTTGGCCAGGCCAGGGTGTGACATGGGTTTATTTTGTGTTGTGTTTATGTATGGGGTTTTTTCGTAGGTTTTGGGATTGTGGCATAGTGGGGTGTTCTAGCAAAGTCTATGGTTGCCTGAGGCGGTTCTCAATCAGAGGCAGGTGATTCTTGTTGTCTCTGATTGGGAACCATATTTAGGCAGCCATATTCTTTGAGTGTTTCGTGGGTGATTGTTCCTGTCTTTGTGTTAGTTGTCACCAGATAGGCTGTATAGGTTTTCACGGTCCGTTTGTTGTTTTTGTATTGTCGTGTTTATTCGTCATTAAACATGTATCGTATTAACCACGCTGCATTTTGGTCCGACTCTCTTTCGACGGAAGAAAACCGTAACAATTAGTTGCACTATAACGGTGACAAACGGTGCCCACAAACTGTTAGGGCCCACATAAAGCTGTCCCAACAGCAGTCCCAACATTTTACCACTGCTACACATGGCTATCATCGGAGCCTTGTCTGTCAGCGAAACAGTTAATTCAGCCTCATTTACTGCCTTTTAAAAAACATAGCTGACATGGCTGCCTTGCATAAACAAATGTGGTATCTAATGACAATTGAGATGTACAAACTGTGGCATAAGGGGTCGACAAGAGGATAAGAGGCAATCTGTAATTTCAATTGAGAAATTAATGAGCGAGCTAGGATGGATGTAGTCAGTATAACTATTTGTTTAGCACTTTTGATATATTTTTATTTTACCTTTATTTTACTAGGCAAGTCAGTTAAGAACAAATTCTTATTTTCAATGACGGCCTAGGAACAGTGGGTTAACTGCCTGTTCAGGGGCAGAACGACAGATTTGTACCTTGTCAGCTCGGGGATTCAAACTTGCAACCTTTCGGTTACTAGTCCAACGCTCTAACCACTAGGCTACAGCGACAGAATTCAGATCATGGGGCGTTCATACAGTGTTCTCCCTGTACACCAAGCCAGAACTGTAGGATAAATAATGGGGGCATTTAAGCAGACAATGAAAGCTCTTAGAATATTCTGACAAGGTACAAATCTGTCGTTCTGCCCCTGAACAGGCAGTTAACCCACTGTTCCTAGGCCGTCATTGAAAATAAGAATTTGTTCTTAACTGACTTGCCTGGTTAAATAAAGGTAAAATAAAATTAAATGATTACATTTCTCTAACAGGTTATGGGCTACATGTCCACCACCAAATCAGAATAGTAGGCAAAATTAAGAGGGGTAAATAGGCCAAATTATTAGGGTGAGGCCCATGGGCTACTAACATCTTACTACACAACATACACTTATTATTACTTTCTTAGCTACAGTATGCATATCTCCCTGGCATATTACATCATTTATGCAGCAGCATACAATGCATTTTTTGGACTCACCTTGTTGTGCTGTGATCACTTGAACAGGAATGTGGCGCCGCGGTCCTTCGTGGGTAAATTTTGTTATCAAAGTCTTGCATTCTCTGGATTTATGGTGCTTTCAAAACAACTGGAAACTCTGAAAAAATACAAATTGGAAAAGAACCCTTTAATCATAGATTTGGGACCACACAGTCACTCCACTGAATAGCAGGCTAGTGATTGCTTTGCAATGCTTGCAGTTAGCCACTGTCACTGACTTCTTCCAAACCACTCATTGTTGAATATGCGATTTCCAACTTGTTGTGTAATGTTTACGTCCAATGGCCGATGAGCACCGATACATTTTATCTGTAATTTCTCCTCATTATTTCACTTCATATGACAAGGATTAAAAATGATTTGCCTGTAGATTGTTGACTTGATTCATGATGATGACTGCTAGCTAAGATTTTGAAAGTATGACGTTGACATGATCAGTCCAATTAAAGCTATGTACAGTATATAACGTGATTTGACATCATGTTATCTGTGGCAAATGACCTTGAGGCTTCTTGGATGGGCACTTCTAATGTAACTCTATGGCAACACCCAAAGGGCTAGAATTTCCAAGACGTGGCGGTGATGTACTATCCCCATGAGTGACAGTACACTGAGCCAATCACGGCGCAACACTCTGTATTTTCTGGAGGCTTGCCCCCAGCAGAAACACAATGATTTTAATTTTGGTTGCAAATGCAAGCTCCGCACTGCGCAACTTTTTCTCAGCTGTCACAATTTGATTGGCTCCTGTCCAATTCCAATTGTAATCCGTTAAATGAAAAGTTTTTTTAATAGCATCATTTTTATTATTTGGGCTTGGGGAAGGTATCAAGTCAGTTCGAGTCAAAAGGCTCAAGTCCAAGTTAAGTCACGAGTCATTGGTGTTAAAGTCAAAGTCGAGTTGCATGTCACCATATATGTGACTCGGGTCTGACTCGATTCCAAGTCATGTGACTCGAGTCCACACCTCTGGTCAAAACATATTGATACAACAGTAGCTAAGATGGGGAGAAGTCTGTCCATAATAAAGTGTTTCTCTGCCTTCTTAACAACATCATCAACAAGGCAGGTCCTACAGGCCCTAGTTTTGTCGCACCCGGACTACTGTTCAGTCATGTGGTCAGGTGCCACAAAGAGGGACCTAGGAAAATTGCAATTGGCTCAGAACAGGGCAGCATGGCTGGCCCTTTGGATGTACACAGAGAGCTAACATTAATAATATGCATGTCAATCCCTCCTAGCTCAAAGTGGCGCAAGGCACAAGTGATGACGGTTTTAAGGTGGTATATATTAAAATGAGTTAGGATGATAAGACGTTACCATGTGTGTATTACATTTTTGTCTTTATGTGACGTTTCATAAAGCCGGAAGTAAATCCTTGGTAATGCCTGCCTCCTGAATCCAAGTGTTTGATACGGTGGGAGGGAACCAGTAACTTTGTGATCAAACTTTATCAATGCACCTGTAATTACATTTTTCATACTTGGGTAACCCTACTTCAAACGGGTTTTTCATTCCAAAATCATCCAATTTGATGAAAAACACAATTTTCAGGAAACAACTTCCTCAGTGTTGGGTTGTTCGGAAACCAGGGAGCGTAGTAAACTACTGTATACCATGGCATTGTTGAAATCTTTTTTCTGATAGGCTTGAAGGGCATTCTAGAGTATGTATTTCCCTGTAATGCACGTTATATTTGCACGGTAGAACTTAACGGCTATAGTTCATTCTTACATATTCTATGTTTGAGCTCCTTTTAAAAACAAAAGTCGAATTGAAAGTGTTTTTGGCATTGTTGAATGAGATTTTCATAATGGCTAGCTAGGACTAATGGTTTGGTTAGCTAAACTAGCAAGTCTGTTTGTTTGGTTTCTGTGACAAATATTGTAGTTATCTTGTAAACTTGCTAGCTACTTCAGTGGATGTTGAACACATTCCCTTACAAATAAAGATTGCGGTTTTGAAACTGCAGTAGAAGTGCAGTAACTGCAGTTGACTGTGGTATTTTGGACGCAGTAAATGCAGAATAACTGCAGTTTAACTACAGTTATATTGCACTCTAACTGCAACATACAGAAAATAACCTAGTTATGGTTTTACAATTTATTTTTTTGCAGTTTTCCCATTTCTATTCCAATTCTCTTATTTAGAGTTAAAAAAATGTGATTTTGGACACAGTATTTGCCACATACTGCAGTTGTAATGCACTATAACTGCAGTTAAACTGCACTCTGACTGCAATCTTTTTTCGTAAGGGATGAACACATTTCTAGCGGCAAATGTGTTAAATTATAGCCATGGTATAAAAGGGATAATCAACTTGGAGCTCTATGCCTTCTCTGGAAAATAAAGCAACTCTGCCGAAGATCAGTTCCACTCTGATAGCACGTCATTGTTCATTCTTTTCAAGAGAACGTATAGCCCCTCGTTGATTATACCTTACGTAATGTCCTTTCCAGACATTTCACATCGACATGGGAAGAGTATCTCTGAAGGCTGTGTGTGAAATCAGGTGGGCGTCCTTAGGGAAACTCATCTTCCTGTCTGTTGAATGAGCAGGCCGCATGATGACATCATCAGACCCTGCTAATTGCTCACGGCCTTCAGCTGTGGCCCTCAGCTCTCTTCGCTGTCTGAAAAGCGATTCACGGATACATGACTATCCGTGTGCTGTCAACCTTTTCCCATCCTTAGGCATTGCTAAGGAGGACAAGCATTCCCTTGTTGTCTTTTTTTTCTCACTCTCCTTTTACTGAAATTAAGGCATTAGTAATGGAACCCTGAACCTTGGCAACTATACTCCCTTTTATAAATTGTTTACTGGAAATGTTTTCTAAGAGTGAAGGCAATTGGTTGGAGAGAGGGACTGTGTATTAGTTCGATTTGACACTGATACTTCACAGATTTTGCCCTGAGGTCTTTGATGTAGCTGGGGGAGTGAAGGAAGCATAGGAACTGAAAGGAACATTGGGCTGTTCCAAAACAGGCAGAGGAAGAAAGAGTGATATGCTCCATGTGTCCCTCTCATTCATTTGTCTCTTTTTTTCTCTCTCTCATTTCTTTTCCCGGGTCCTCTGTAAATCCTTCCTTTGGCGCTCTCTGTGTTGTGGATGGATACGTAGTGTAGAGTGGGGATCTCCATGAGTGACTATCCTAGAAGACTGAGGGGAATAGTGGTGAGTGCAGAGGGAAAAAGCACAGAACAGCCTTTGACCATATGCCACTGTGGATTGTTTGACATGAGGAAATCTGGAATCCAAAACATGGATAAATTGGTAATTTGATGTTTAGAAATAACAAATTGAGTGTGCTCGGCAAAGAGACCCTTTTACAAGGGCATACACAAGCAGTGTGTGTGTGTGTGTGTGTGTGTAAAGTCTTCTATTCTTATACAGTGACCTTTCTTAATACAAAACAAACACATTCTCACTCAACATGCACGCACACATGTACACAGAGACACAAAGACACACACTGTACATGCACGCAAACAACCACACAGACCAGTCATCACCCATATTTGCAGGTCTTTTGCACCACGACAGAGTGCAGTAATACAAGCAGCTCCACAATAAGAGAATCAGTTACCAATTTCAAGCTGCGACTGCCAGTGTTATTCCGACAGTCATGTTTTCCCGAAAAAAGAATGAGGTGCAAAAGGTTGTGCAGAGCAGGGGCTTAAGATATGGAATGCCCTGCTCTATCCTGCCCTGCCAAGTTTTTGGCTGGATCGCTTTGTCAGTGTGAGGATAGAGCTAAAACTTAGGCCACCTTGCATAAAACTAGGTCAACGGTGCCAAGAGCTCAGAAAGACTATCAGATGAGATCTGAGTAAACAACTGTCACACATACACAGCTGGCCCCTCCCCGGGTGTCAAACGCTCTACAACAAAGCTTTCTTAGTGTCCAACAAGCTTTCTCTGCCCTTAACCTTGTTCTGAACACCTCCAAAACAAAGGTCATGTGGTTTGGTAAGAAGAACGCCCCTCTCCACGCACGTGTGATTTCCACCTCTGAGGGTTTAGAGCTTGAGGTACTCACCTCATACAAGTACTTGGGAGTATGGCTAGATGGTACACTGTCCTTCTCTCAGCACATATCAAAGCTGCAGGCTAAAGTTAAATCTAGACTTGGTTTTCTCTATCGTAATCACTCCTCTTTCACCCCAGCTGCCAAACTAACCCTGATTAAGATGACCATCCTACACATCCTAGATTATGGAGACATAATTTATAGATCGACAGGTAAGGGTGCTCTCGAGCGGCTAGATGTTCTTTACCATTCGGCCATCGGATTTGCCACCAATGCCCCTTATAGGACACATCACTGCCCTCTATACTCCTCTGTAAACTGGTAATCTCTGTATACCCGTCGCAAGACCCACTGGTTGATGCTTATTTATAAAACCCTCTTAGGCCTCACTCCCCCCTATCTGAGATATCTACTCCAGCCCTCATCCTCCACATACAACACCCGTTCTGCCAGTCACATTCTGTTATAGGTCCCCAAAGCACATCCCTGGGGCGCTCGTCTTTTCAGTTTGCTGCAGCTAGTGACTAGAACGAGCTGCAACAAACACTCAAACTGGACAGTTTTATTTCAATCTCTTCATTCAAAGACTCAATCACGGACACTTACTGACAGTTGTGGCTGCTTTGGATGATGTATTGTTGTCTTCTTGCCCTTTGTGTTGTTGTCTGTGCCTAATAATATTTGTACCCTGTTTTGTGCTGCTACCATGTTGTGCTGGTACCATGTTGTGCTGCTGCCATGTTGTGTTGCTACTATGTTGTTGTCATGTTGCTACCATGCTGTGTTATGTGTTGCTGCCATGCTATGTTGTTGTCTTAGGTCTCTCTTTATGTAGTGTTGTCTCTCTTGTCGTGATGTGTTTTTCCTTATATTTTTATTTTTAATCCCAGCCCCCGTCCTCACAGGAGACCTTTTGTCTTTTGGTAGGCTGTCGTTGTAAATAAGAATTTGTTCTTAACTGACTTGCCTAGTTAAATAAAGGTTAAATGTAAAAATGAAATAAACATGATCCAGTGTGGTTTACCGCTAGCTGTTGCCAGGGTCTATTGTGACCCTAGATGAACAAATGAAACGATAGGGCCATGTGCTAAATTGCTTTACTGTCGTGAGGTCAGAGAGGACCTTTAGAGAACGTAACGTGCACGAGACACAGAAAACGTAGCACAGGCCTAGCATTTTCCCTCTGATTCTGAATAAAATGTTGAAATATTATTTTCTATTTTAATAGCATCATGAATTCAGCAATTACTCAGGTTATTGACAGTTTAACTGCAAGAGCAATATGACCACTAACACAGTAGAGCCCATAACTACCTATGCTGGCCTGTTTTTTCTCTCGCAACAGATCTTGTAGTTTCTTACAACACATTCCAGCTGTCATGTGTTTACACTTAATTATGGTAAATGGGCCATGGCACGTATAGCCTACAACACAAAAATAACCACTTTTCAACAAGGGACAACTTCTAAAATATGAAATTGTAGTAAATTAAACATGAATTACATTGTTTTCTGGTAAATAATAAACAATAGTAAAATGGCGAAATATGTGTGAATAAATCTCAGATCTGGTGACACATTAAATTAGGAAAACACAATATGTTGGCAAGAATTTTACCACAGAGAAAAATCTAACCAATACCAGTGACTACACAGGGAACTGCAGGCATCACATGCTGCTAAACTCAATTAGGAAAAATCGCATTTCACAGAAGTCTATTTAAGGAGTCTCTCTCTCGGTCTCTCTGTCTCTCGCTCTCTCTCTGACACACCTGGACTCCATTACCTCACTTATTACCTCCACTATATATGGCACTCCCTTAGGTTCTTTCTCCAGTCTGTGTTGCATGTCTGTACGTGACTTGTGTTTGTTATATTGTTTGATGGTGCATTTATTATTAAACTCACCACCTGCACTTGCTTTCTGACTCCCAGCCTCGACATTATAATTATTCACCCACTTTTACGTTCTAGGTGTAAGACCAACAGGACACGTGAGCTCTGTTTGGCTCTCAATTTATCCACCGACTGATTTACAACCGGTACTACTTTTACAGTAATTACAAGCGAAGTGATCTTAACTTCTTGTGGGCTAGGCACAGGAAAAGGAAGTTTAAATATATGTAACAGGACTATTCTCTGTCAGCCATACCACGTCCATCTGCAAGGTAACATTATTCTCTGAGAATAGCCTCACTGTTTCTAATTACAGGTACCATGTTATTGCACAACTGAGGGAAGAGAACTCAGGGAGAGGACAGACTTCATGAAGAACTACTCTTTGGAGGATAAAAGAGTGATGGGGGGAAAGGAGAATTATTGAAACGTGGTAGAGTGCAACAATAATTGAGGCTTGAAAATACATATTAAACAATATATTTATATCTCAACTTCCTAATCATCTTTTCAATCCAATTATGACTTGCTACCTTTCTCAGGGGAAGAAGGGAGATAACGAGGTATAGGGGGGGGAAAACAAGCGATATACAGAACATCTGCTACTGTTTTGTGGCTGGCGCGTGATGTCGGTCCCTTGAGCCTAAGTGATGCTGTGCAATCGTAGCCCATCACAACATGTACTTCTGTCATCTACCTGTGAGTGGGAGCCAAACACTGAAAAATACAGACATAAATAAATCCATATCCCTCCATGTCTGAAGCACCTTGATGTATGCCCTACAACAGTGCTCTTTGATCTACTCCCCCGGTGACAACTGACCTCTCGTCACCCAAGCTTCCCCTTCACAGCCGTCTCACTGGTGGTGAGTCAGACATGACCAAACAAGCCGAGTTTCACCTCTACAAATGTCAAACTTCTCTGCTGCAGTAGGCTCTCAGAGTATGTAATTGTATCTTCTGTCTGTTTGCGACAGAGGCTAATAAATTGAATGTTAAATGTTATTCCTGCTCACCAACTCGGGGACGTCATTTCTTGTAGTCTGGGTTAGGCCTGTGCGTCACTGCACCATCAGATGGATGAACTCATTGCCATTTAGAAGACAACGTGGAGGGTGTGACTGTTGCATCACGAAGTATGTGGGATTTGACAATTGCATGTTTCATACAGTAACCATGCTCAGTGTATTTTCCTGAGTTAAATGCAGTAGTTTCCTCTTACAAGTTACTGTAAAAATAGATGGGGATGGCCATAGATATTGTTTTAC
The DNA here is from genome assembly GCF_018296145.1 of Oncorhynchus tshawytscha. Lineage (NCBI taxonomy): Eukaryota > Metazoa > Chordata > Actinopteri > Salmoniformes > Salmonidae > Oncorhynchus > Oncorhynchus tshawytscha. The sequence goes on from NC_056461.1 coordinate 23,115,507, forward strand.
ATGTCCAGATAATTCCTTAACGAGTGACTGCCTTTATAAAGCAACAAATCCCTTGAGAACGGCCTACGTGACATCAACATGAGTTAGAAACAGTTATTATTGTGTCAAAATTGACTACAAAGTGTAAATAGGATCATTTTGGTAAGTTTGGAACATCCGTGCGTCACAACGAATTATTGAAGGTTGGGTTTTGTTTTGATGATGACAATTACCCACTAACATGGGGTGGAGAGCTGCAGTGATTGCTCTCTATCCAATTGCATAGACAGTGAGACAGATCTGCCCAGCAGCTCTGACTGTTTACAGAAGACATAGCATATTTTTTTAGCTTGAGAAATACTGCACCAAACACCTTAGTTAGATGTCAAATTGAGCAACTAAAACATCCTCGTCAAAACCTTCAAAATTAATTACAGATTTAAATTCTGTGGATTTTGAGGAAGTGAAATAAGCTTCCACATCTACAGTGTCTCGTGGGGGACAAACATCATTAACCAAATGTGTAATTGGTCAGGAAACACACCTCCAAGAATGACATTTAAAAAAATGAGCAACAGAAAAACCTACGTGCCAATCGGCATGTTCAGTGGTTCTTCAAAGGACTTTGCCGGCCACGAACTAGTATTTCAATGGGACTCCTCAGCACTTCAGCCCTCTTCACTGTCCCCACTCCCCTGAGCGTACGTTGTCTGTGGGTGAATCAATATCAACATCCATGTCCCTTCCAGTCTATTTTGGGGTTGTGTCGTGCTCTTAAAAATTCAGGTTGAACAATGGAAAATAAATAAACAACTGTTGCTATCACCTGTCAATGTCTGGAATATAAATATACTGTGTGGGTGTCACGCCCTGACCTTAGAGAGCCTGTTTTTTTCTATAATTTTTTTAGGTCGGGGTGTGATTTGGGTGGGTATTCTAGTTTTCTATTTCTTTGTTGGCCAGGTATGGTTCCCAATCAGAGGCAGCTGTCTATCGTTGTCTCTGATTGGGAATCATACTTAGGCAGCCTGTTTTCCACCTGAGTTTGTGGGATCTTGTTTTTGTACAGTTACTGTGTAGCCTGCAGAACGTTACGTTCATCTTTTTTTGTTCATCTAATAAAGAAAGATGTACACTTACCACGCTGCACCTTGGTCTCATTCCAACAACGGATGTAACAATGGGTGTTATCCTCTGTGTAGTTGGGCAGCCAAGCGTCTGATCCCCTCCCTTACTCACCACACACCAATCAATAGGACTGTACTCATGAATTAGATGTACCATCTGCAGGTGGGTTTTGCAGATGAATGACATCGCTTGCCCCCACCCTACCTCTCTTGGCCACTCGGTTATGTAACCAAAGAACACTCACCCTTTGCTGTCTGCTCTGTTTGTCTTCCATCTCTCCCTCTCTCTTTCCCCTCTCTCTTCTGATAACTAGTTGAGTCAGTGTACACATGCACCATTGTGCTCCAGGTACATCTTAGATGTAGAGACAGAGACGTTACAGCATTATATGTCTGCCCCCACTGTATGAAGAGGAGAAAGGCAGAGGGAGGCAGGCAGGCGAGGCAAAAATACAAAGTCAACCAGGAAGGAACATCTGAATCAGCTATAGCAGACTCAGCCCTATGGCATGCTGGATAAGTAGCATTGATTGTCACATGTTGTTGGAGTGTTTATGATTAAGAGAGAAACCGATGGCTAAAATACTACTACAATGAGGATGAAAGCTACTAAAAACCCCACCAAAAGGTTTGACCCCAGCTGTATAGTGCTCGGGCAAAACGTGCACCCAGGGGGGGGGGGGAAACCTGATCTAATTGAACTATATCCAAGCGATATGTATGGAACAGAGAGAACAGAACATAGAAAGAAATATGAAAAACTTTTAATCTGGATCAGAATGAGACGAATTCTGTAATACTATTTTTTGCAATCCAGGATCAGATCGATCTGGCTGTTTTTAATATGTTTTTTTCAGAAGACAATCGGATAGGATACATCCGATCCAGATAACACAATATCAAGATTGGGAAATCCAGATATTCAGTGCTTTGAACAGGCTTACAACTAGCCATCTACTGGACAGGTTACAGTAACACTTCTATATTGTCATAGTGAAGCAGATATCAATAAACAACATTAATAAAGTTACCACAATTACAAATAATACAGTCTGCATATCACTTATACACTACATTACCAAAAGTAATTACGTTAAGTTCTCTAGTGAACATCTCATTCAAAAATCATGGGTTCCTATTATAATAGCCTCCACTCTGGGAAGGCTTTCCACTAGATGTTGGAACATTGCTGCGGGGACTTGCTTCCATTCAGCCACAAGAGCATTAGTGAGGTCCGGCAGGGATGTTGGGTGTTTAGGCCTGGCTTGCAGTCAGCATCCCAATTCATGCCAAAGTGTTTGTTGGGGGTGAGGTCAGGGCTCTGTGCAAGCCAGTCAAGTTCCTTCACACCGATATCGACAAACCATTTCTGTATGGCCTTCCCTGAACTGTTGCTACAAAGATGGAAGCACAGAATCATCTAGAACGTCATTGTATGCTGTAACGTTAAGATTTCCCTTCACCGGAACTAAGGAGCCTAGCCAGAAACATGAAAAACTGCCCCAGACCATTATATCTCCTCTACCAAACTTTACAGTTGGCGCTATGGTAGTGACCAGGGCAGCTCTAGCAGGGCAGAAATTTGACGAACTGACTTGTTGGAAATGTGGTATCCTATGACGGTGCCACGTTGAAAGTCACTGAGCTCTTCAGTAAGGCCATTCTACTGCCAATGTTTGTCTATGGAGATTGAATGGCTGTGTGCTAAAGTACACACAAATCTAAAGGGGTGAATGAGAACATGTACAGTACATATAAGTTTATGGATGAGCGATGGCCGAACAGAATACAGTGGTTCCTCCTTTATATATTAATATGCTTTTAATTTGCTACTAGTGTTCCAGCTTAGCCAACTTTCTTAAGCCGCTTTGACTCGTTCTATTGTTAATTCATTCTATTGTCAATTTACGAAAGCACCCGAATGTCCATGGAGAAAGCACAACTATATCATTTAGCTAAGCTGAGAATGTCGAGAATAATCAAGTCAATAAACATTGGGTAGTTAGATAGCTTATAGTTAATATAGTATAGTTATACTGGCAAGTTTGATGTATAGCTACTAATGCTAGGTAGCTAGCTAACATACCGGTACATACTGCTGTAATGATATGCTATGTGGTTCATAAGGACAGCGTAGCTAACAAATAGTCAGCTAACAGAACGTGTACGGGGGGTGGGGGTTCACACCTAGCTCAGCTATTAGACTATTCTTTAGTAAAGTTTGAATAGTCTATTGTTCAGCTATTAGCTTTCCTCACCAACTTGCAACAAACTGCTGTTCCCATCTCATTCCATTCCCTCTTCCACGCGTCATCATTCTGCTCCTGATTGGCTCGCTTGTGGGCGTGCTGGCAGGATATGGCAGCATCTTCAAGAATTCTGCATACAGTAGCACGTTTGTATGAAGGTGTGGTTGTTCACAGGCAAATTGTTATATGCTGTGTAGGTACATTTGTGTATTTTTGTTGAGAGAATTCTATTTGCAATTTGCAATTTTATTTTTATTTTTTATTTAACCTTTATTTAACCAGGTAGGCAAGTTGAGAACAAGTTCTCATTTACAATTGCGACCTGGCCAAGATAAAGCAAAGCAGTTCGACACAAACAACAACACAGAGTTACACATGGAGTAAAACAAACATACAGTCAATAATACAGTAGAAAAATAAGTCTATATACAATGTGAGCAAGTGAGGTGAGATAAGGGAGGTAAAGGGAAAAAAAGGCCATGTGGCGAAGTAAATACAATATAGCAAGTAAAACACTGGAATGGTTGATTTGCAGTGGAAGAATGTGCAAAGTAGAGATAGAAATAATGGGGTGCAAAGGAGCAAAATAAATTAATACAGGGAAAGAGGTAGTTGTTTGGTGCTAAATTATAGGTGGGCTATTTAAATTGGTGAGGCGGGTTGTAGGAGAGTGTTTTGAAGTTGAGGTTTTGGAAAATAAAATATATAAAAGATATGCGAAGAAAGGTGTAAATATATATATATACGGGACACGGCAAGACGAGGACAAAGGACGTCTGACTGCTATGCCATCTTGGGAATCAAGAATTCAATCAAAAATAATTGTTCTGAAAGCAACTTTTTTCCCGACACAAAGGAGGTCAAAGTGGACACCTACGAAGATGGAATCTCAGGTAAGCAGCACTGGGCTGTATTGACGTATCCTAAAAATGACATCCGCTGCTTTAGATTGAATGGTCATACCTCAGTTATTGTTTTCATATCTATCAAAAATAAGCTGTTATCTTTACTTTCAGAGAGAGAGCTGACCAAGGGGTCGAAAATGTAGATATTGCCAGATGTTCACTGTCCGAGAAGCTTTATTGCTAGCAAAAGTGTCCATAACCAGAGTTAATTCAACTGTTCTGTGTTATTTTTCTCCCTCTCTGCCTGTCTTGTTGTACATGAAACCTGTCTCACATGCATTCATTTAAAAAAAACTTATGTCAGCTGCTAATTTTCAGATTTACACAACATAAACACAGCCATTTTCACTGGACACTCTGTTGCTATCTGTTGCTGCCAAGTCATGATTTCCCTGGGGATTAGCCTTGCAATAACTGGGGGCCCAAGGCTGGTTAGGAGACACCGCAATTGTGATGAACTGAGAGAATATTAGGGCAGCACTGTAATTCATGAATCATATGCTATCTGCCACTGTTCTTACCTCTTTCCCTTTCTGTCTTCTACACCTCTCCCCCATCTCGTCTTTCTTCCTCGTTTTATAATGCACACCATATGTGCATTGAAGTACAGATTGAACTTGAATTTATAATGTATTTGTGTATTTATAACACCTGGATAATGATCTTCTTTCAATAAGGCATTTCACATTCTCCACTGGTTGAAATTAAGTATCTCATTGAAATGCTATCCTGTATTCTGAGATTAATGCAGATGAAGGGAGTTATATATGCATAGTTTTTTTTTCTGTTTACGTATATGAATTATAAATCAATCATGTTTCTAGTCTACTGCTGTCACGGTCTTGATAATGGACGGACCAAGGCGCAGCGTGTGTTGAGTTCCACATCTTTATTTGCAGTGAAACTTCTCAAAAAACAATAAACAAGCAACGAAACATAACCTCAGTGGTGCTACAAGCACAAACACAAATAATATCCCACAACCCAGGTGGGAACAATGGAGAACTTAAATATGATCCCCAATTAGAGACAACGATAATCAGCTGCCTCTAATTGGGAACCATACCAAGCACACCAACATAGAAATAGGAAAACTAGAACAACACCCGACTAGTCACACCCTGACCTACAATACCATAGAGAACCAAGGGCAGACTGCACAACCCTCTGGAAAGCCTTGCGGTTGAGGGCGGTGCAGTTGCCGTACCAGGATACTCTTGATTGTGCATCTGTAAAAGTTTGTCAGGGTTTTGGGTGACAAGCCACATTTCTTCAGCACTGTCTGTGTGGGTGTACCATTTCAGTTTGTCTGTGATGTGTACGCCTAGGAACCTTACACCTTCTCCACTGTCCCTTCGATGTGGATAGGGGGGTTGCTCCCTCTGCTGTTTCATGAAGTCCACGATCATCTCCTTTGTTTTTTTGGCGTTTTGTGAGAGGTTGTTTTCCTGACACCACACTCCGAGTTCCCTCACCTCCTCCCTGTAGGCTGTCTCGTCGTTGTTGGTAATCAAGCCCACTACTGTTGTGTCATCTGCAAACTTTATGATTGAGTTGGAGGCGTGCATAGCCATGTAGCGGTGGGTTAACAGGGAGTACAGGAGGGGGCTGAGCACACACCCTTGTGGGGCCCCAGGGTTGATGGTCAGCGAAGTGGAGATGTTGTTTCCTACCTTCACCACCTGAAGGGCGGCCTGTCAGAAAGTCCAGGACCCAATTGCACAGGGCGGGTTTTAGACCCAGGGCCTCCAGCTTGATGATGAGCTTGGAGGGTACTATGGTGTTGAATACTGAGCTGTAGTCAATGAACAGCATTCTTACATAGGTATTCATTTTGTCCAGATAGGGCAGTGTGATGTCGATTGCATCGTCTGTGGACCGGGCGGTATGCAAACTGAAGTGGGTCTAGGGTGACCGGTAAGGTGGAGGTAATATGATCCTTGACTAGTCTCAAAACACTTCATGATGACAGAAGTGAGTGCTACGGGGTGGTAGTCATTTAGTTCAGTTATCTTTGCCTTCTTGGGTACAGGAACAATGGTAGCCATCTTGAAGCATGTGGGGACAACAGACTGGGATAGGGAGTGATTGAATATGTCCATAAACACACCATCCAGCTGGTCTGTGCATGCTCTGAGGATGCGTCTAGGGATGCTGTCTGGGCCAGCAGCCTTGCAAGGGTTAATACGTTTAAATGTTTTACTCACATCAGCCACGGAGAAGGGGGGTTGCAGTCCTTGTTAGCGGGCCATGACGGTGGCACTGTGTTATCCTCAAAGCGGGCGAAGAAGGTGTTTAGTTTGTCTGGAAGCGTGACGTTGGTGTCCGTGACGTGGCTGGTTTTCTTTTTGTAGTCTGTGATTTCCTGTAGACCCTGCCACATACGTCTCGTATCTGGCCCGTTGAATTGCAACTTCACCTTGTACCTGTACTGGCGTTTGGCTTGTTTGATTACCTTTGTGGATGGAATATACACTGTTTATATTCAGTCATATTCCCAGGCCTCTTTCCATGGTTAAATGCGGTAGATCGCTCTTTGAGTTTTGCGAGAATGCCGCCATCTATCCACGGTTTCGGGTTAGGGTAGGCTTTAATAGTCACACAGGTTACAACATCTCCAATGCACTTCTTTATAAACGCACCCACTGAGTCAGCGAATAGGTCGATACTGGACATTGGCTAGTAGTATACTCGGGAGCGGTGGGCGATGTGCACGTCTACGAAGCCTGACCAGGTGGCCGCTTCGTCTGCCCCTTCTGCGGCACCGTTGTTTTGGGTCGACTACTGGAATTAGATCCATTGTCCTGGGTGGTGGTCCGAACAGAGGATCCGCTCCTGATTTAAAAGTCAGATTGTATTACCGAATCCAAATCCCTAGCCAAAGGATCAGAATAAAAACCCAATTCTAACACTTAATATTGTCTAACTGCTAAAATCCAATCAGATAACTTTTGAAAAACTGGGCCCAAAGCATTGCACAGCTGCACAGACAGAGCTTTTCCGAGCATCCAGGATTGCGCTTCTCAGAAATACATCTGGACAACCACCTCCGCCACCTCACTGATAGAAAAACCTCCTTTAAGAAAGATAAATATTTGGAAGGTGCGTGCCAATAAAAATCAATCTTACTCGAATGTATAAAGTTTATCTTCCATCACTAAGAATGTGGTGAATGATTGTTTTGGATGGAACTGAAGGCTCAGAGCTGAGTCCAATCTGGCAGGGAAGGCTGTACTGTCATTGCCTCATCTTCCCCCATCAGAGGCCCAATCCAAATGGATAACTGCCTCTCACATCATTGCTAGGAGGCTAAAGGTCTTCAGAGCAAAGACTGAAATTATGGAATAAAAATTTTGACACGAGTCTTTCTGTCTTTCTGGGGTATACTAATGAGATATGAAAAAGTGTGTGTGCATTTGTGTGTGTGTCTCAGTGTGTGTGTGTATCATGTGTCCTTATGGACAGCATCATGGCTGAGGAAATCATGTTAGAGATGTGGTTCAAAATGTGAACCCCTGATTATCACAATAATAATCTACGTGTCATTTACGTATATCCATCAATCAATTACAAATCGTAGTGTCTATGAAATTTCAAATTTGCAATATGTGTCATTCCTCTTAGCGACAAATTATTGGCTGAGGTAATAATATGAGTATTGTTTCTCAGAATTAGAAGAAACAGTGTGTGAATGAACGTGCTGAAAAGGAGGGGGGGCCACATTTAAAAATAAATGTATTAATAGTGTAGTTTATATGGCATAATGGTAAAAGGTCACAACTTTTAGTTTTCTGTGAAATCTGCATATACAGTACCATATGTGCTTTTACTGTAGAGCTAAATCAGCTGACAAGAACTGAATGGAATGGGAAAAGGAGCATCCATTACAAAAAGAGGACCACATTGACCAAGATATATTAGTCTGTTATTATATGAGCAGTTAAAAATACTCAGAGAACGGTATTCAGCAACACGTTGTGAATCAGTCTCTTTAACAATAAAGCAACATTCATTTAGGCATTTGCGGAGCTTAAGTACAATCACTGGAGAAGCCAATCAATAATAACAAGCCATATTACAACCTACTGTATGTGATGTGCTAATTGCGTTGTTTGCTCTATAACCTGTTAGTTCATATGCCTGGACACCGTGATATTAGAGGCCCGAGACCACAAGAAGACACAGTGGCAGAATATATTCAACTACACATTTGTTTCATTACAAAACCAGAGAGCAACATCTGTCCGGTTAAGTCCACAAAACCTATTGCATGTAACTTGACCTACAGCATGGTCAAGCAAGGTAATGTTTCAGACATTTTCGGACTACTAAACAACTATTGATTTAGAACCACGGACAGTTACCGCAAGTCGCAAAGAAAACAGGAGCTGCCTCCACTATTCCAGCACCATTTCAACTTCAACATCATCTAATCACCTATGCTTAGTCCACTACAGTGACAACTAAAAGATGCCAAAAACGATTTAGTCCAATCAACGTAAGCTAAATATAATGTGGTTGTCCATGGTACTGATTTCTGTGTGTGTGTGCATGCGAGCGTGCAAGTAGAAAAAACATGTTGACTCACCCTACTTGTAGAGCAACGCCAATGCCATCCTCTTCTTTCATGTGTCCTAAATGGTAAATGACTGTCATACAGTACACGCTATTAGTTTTTCTTGTCCAAGGCTACCTGGCCAAAATTATTATTGCTAGCCTAACTTCCTTTCATTGGCAATGATGCACCAGGCCAGTTAGTTAACATTGTTGAACTTCCATCCTCTCAGGCCAGGGGCACAATGTATTAATTTATGGTTGGATCATAATAGTCGTTATAATCGTTGGCCAGTACGGAGAATTCAGTAAAACCACAATTCCAAATATTTATCTCCATCCATGGCTAATTTAGGAAAGGGACCATTTTAGCTAGCTAGCCACCAGAGGACAACACCACAATGAGAAGCCAAATCCAAACTGGATTCCTTGACACTTTTTTTGTGTGCCAGGACCATTCACAACTGAGCTCCCTCAGTTTAGCTCAACGCTGATTGGCTGTTCTTTTCTTTTTATTTTTTTATCAGGGGAAGCCAAATGCTCGCTGGCTTCCCTTGGATGCAATGCTACGGCAACAATGTCATACTCTTTCTGACCAGATAGCATCAGATAGATGCTGATAGATAGATGCTGAAGTTGGAGACTTTTATCTCCTCACCAACTTCAAACATCAGCTATCTGAGCAGCTAACCGATCGCTGCAGCTGTACATAGTCTATTGGTAAATAGCCCACCCATTTTCACCTACCTCATCCCCATACTGTTTTTATTTTATTTACTTTTCTGCCCTTTTGCACACCAATATCTCTACCTGTACATGACCATCTGATCATTTATCACTCCAGTGTTAATCTGCAAAATTGCAATTATTCGCCTACCTCCTCATGCCTTTTGCACACATTGTATATAGACTCCCCACTTTGTTTTCTACTGTGTTATTGACTTGTTAATTGTTTATCCCATGTGTAACTCTGTGTTGTCTGCTCACACTGCTATGCTTTATCTTGGCCAGGTCGCAGTTGCAAATGAGAACTTGTTCTCAACTAGCCTACCTGGTTAAATAAAGGTGAAATAAAAAATAAATAAAATAAAAAAGATACGCTACACATACTGAGACAGAGGGGTTCTGTGTCATTCGCTTTTTCCGGTGAGATGCAATTCGCAATCCTCTTGCGAATTGAAAGAAATGTACGAAACAGAGTGATGAACAATAAATTGTTTTATGTTTTTTTCTTTATTCCTGGTAATTGTTCGGGGGAATCCCAGCCTCCTTTGAGAGCCATGAATACACACCACTGAATTTAGAATAAAATAAATGTCCACTTGTTTTGGAAAGTGCTAACAGAAGAATGATTATGGTAAAATTGGACGTTGCGTTGTGGGGGCCTATAAATATAGATCTAAGATTTCCTTTTTGGAAACTTGGTGGAGAACATGGCCACCTGGAATCTTGGTCAAAATGGAGCTGTGATGGAAATAGCAGCTGATGTTATTTTGGAGGAAAATTGTAGACTAGCTCTACTTTAACCTCCCATCAATCTCTTTGGGTGAGAAATGGGAAGCTCCCAATTGTGGATTGTGTGGACCTTTTGTGTGTGTGTGCAGGCATGTGCATGTGAGTGCGCAGACATGTATTTGTGTGTCAGTTACTTTCATCTTCTGTCTCCGACTCCTGGTGTGTAATTTCCAGCAGTCTGCGCCACACTGCTTTTAGAGGTTTTTAGCGTGGGAACAAGGGATGCTCGTGAAGTAGCTTTTGGCGGTGACATCATCAGTTGTGGCCCAGGACTGCTGGGGGATTTACTGGCTGCTGAGTGGATGTTGATGCTACACAGCACTCCTCCTGCCAAAATACTGCAGACCTCACAGCTGAAATATTTAATATTAGCTTTGTATTTTGAACATCAAAGGCACATGCAGACAAGCAGGCTTTCAGCCCCATTATGGCCTGAAAGGGGTTTTAATTGTCTGCAGTACAACTTTTCTCACTCTAACTCAACCTGTATTGACATTGTTCAGTGTTTTTCTCAGCTGAAGCTAAACAGGCCAATAGAGTCAGGTGGGTACTTTGTAGTTCAGTTCTTGTGTCCTTTGGGCATGACTTTTTCTTTTTGATTCAGCCTTACAAAGGGTGACAATGTGACACATTGTCACCCACATTATACAAACTTTTGTGACACATTCTATACAAAAGGAACATATACATATTTCTTCGTATTTGTCATGTGTTTTCTTTCTGTTATTAAATTGTTGGGTTTTGATTTAGCAATAAAGTAATTTCACTGGACTTATGCATGTGACATTAAAATTTGAAACATAAATGGATTCATATTCTATGACGTTCTGCACGGGCATGACTCCACAACGTCTCCAACAATGAGCTCAGTCAGTGGATGTAAGCTGTCATCTCCACAGTTTTCAGTAGGTGGACCACCACAGTGCCACTCATGTTGACTGACTCATCATCCAGCCCGCTAGCCAGTGGCTGCTAAGAAACATTAGCTTCTGTATTTCCATAGTTTTCCATTATAGTGTTCCTGTTCTTGGTTGTCTGTGACAGGTCCATGCTCAACCTGTCTGTGGCAATCGACTTAGCCAGAGCACAACACAATCACTCTGAAGTAAGACCCTGAAAAACACAGACAGTAAATGTAGGTTAATTTACTCCAATAAGTCTTCAGGGACAAGAAATCATTGTTGCGTTGGTATATGGTGTGTAACCATAACGGCATTAGTAATGTCTGGTGATGATGTATGCGTGTGTGGTGGGTCTGACTGAGATACAACCAATAAGTGTGAGGGAGTGTTATATGTTATATTTGTTTGACCTGAGCTATTAGTTTCATCCGAGGTCAGCAAAGTAAAAAAGACAGATAGGTTGAGGCACCTATTTCTGTGTATAGTCGATCTCTGGCCTTTCTACAAAAAAGTTGTGTTTTCCTAGCTATATTTTGTAACCATAGTAATAGTGGTTTGATTGGCAGAATTGCACAATGGTAAAGTAATTCATTGTATCGTCATGGTGCTTCCAACATATTGAACTGATTTATTTTTGCTGTAAGTTTAGCCGGGAAAATCTGAGGAACGGTTTACAGCGAGTGAGAACATGTGGGACTTGGAATGTCAGCAGTCAAGGACCCATCACCCCAAACCACCCTGCCAGAACTATCTGGTAACTTTAGACTGAATTCCACAATACCCACACAACTATAATCTCCATGTGTTGTCTAATTTATAACAGTTTACAACTATATACTGTATAATAGTTACAAACTTTTATAAATAACAAAGTAATGTCCAATGTGGAAATATAAAAGTTTTGAGGGACTTTTTGTCTGTAATCATTTTTGTCTGTATTGTTTTTGTTGTTGTGTCGGACCCCAGTAAGACTGTCACCATCGATGTCAGTTAATGAGGATCCTAATAAAATCAGAAAGCACTCCAGGAATCCCAGGACCACAATAAATGTTTGCTTTGTTCGAAAATGTCCGTTATTTATGTCCAAATACCTTCTTTTGTTAGCGCGTTTGGTATACATATCAAACGTTCATTCTGGTCAGCGTTACATCGGACAAAAACTTCAAAAAGTTATATTATAGATCGAAGAAACATTTCAAACTAAGTACAGAATCAATCATTAGGATGTTTTTAACATATAGCTTCAATAAAGTTCCAACCGGAGCATTCCTTCATGTCTTCATGAGCAATGGAACGTAAGTGAATACCATGAGGAATAAGCGTGATCAGAAAATGGCTGCTTGATAGACACCTGATGCATTCTGCTATCATTCACTCCCACAACACCATAGAAGTCTCATTACAATTTCTATTGATGGTTGCCATCAGGTGGAACCCCTAGGCAGTGCAACATCATTAATATCTCAAGGGGATTTCATTGGGGACTCTGGTGAATACATACAAAGCTCAGATTTCTCATTTCCTGTTTACATTTCTCCTCAGGATTTTGCCTGCCATATGAGTTCTGTTATACTCACAGACATCATTCAAACAGTTGTAGAAACTTTAGAGTGTTTGCTATCCAATACTAATAATAATATGCATATATTAGCAACTGAGACTGAGGAGCAGGCCGTTTACTTTGGGCAACTTATTCATCCAAGCTACTCAATACTTCCCCCCCAGCCATAAGAAGTTAACAAGAAGTTAAGCTTTAATTTGGTGTATTGCACTTGTGAATTTATGAAAGTTACATATTTCGCCCTTTTCCTTTTCAGCGGATGTTGTCGAGGGGTTCTGCCTAGCCTTAAGAAGTTTTAACATGATGCCTTCTAATTGCAGTCACTGTACTCATACTATACAGGAGAACGATCACCTTATGGCGAGGATAGCTGTGCTGCAAGCCCAGCTTCAGATGCAATCGTTAGACAATGGTCATTTAAGTGTAGGAAAGGATGAAATAGCATCTGTGCCACCAGTAAGTACAGATAGTAGTATAAATCCCCTCGCACAGTTCCCGCAGCCGGACAATTTTCTCATGGCTTCTGGAAGGAAATGCTATAGGAATGCTCAACCGGTGTCGCTCATTCAGCCGACAGAAACTTTCAACCGGTTCTCCTCCTTGTTACGGCTAGACGTTCCTCTAGCGGAACGTTTCGACATGACTACAAAATCGGCCCAGCATGACTACAAATGATCTGATAAATGACCTGTAAAGTTGGTCCAAACATTTCAAACAACTTCACTAATCCAACTTTAGATATCCTAAAACGTAAATAACCAGTCAAATTTAAGACGGAATATACTGTGTTCAATAGTGGATAAAATCAAAGTGGAGCGATAGCCAGGTCGCACGCACCAAACAAAAGAGTCCACTTAGCTTGACACTCAGTCTGAACAGTCCTACTTCTTCATTACTCAAAAGAAAAACATCAACCAATTTCTAAAGACTGTTGACATCTGGTGGAAACCATAGGAACTGCAACCATGTGCCACAGAAATCTAGTTTCCCTTAGAAAGCCAATTGAAAATACAGTGAACTCAAAATATTTTTTTCCTGGATGGTTTGTCCTCGGGGTTTCGCCTGATAAGCTCTGTTATACTCACAGACATTATTTTAACCGCTTTAGAGTGTTTTCTATCCAAATCTACCAATTATATGCATATCCTAGCTTCTGGGAATGAGTAGCAGGCAGTTTACTTTGGGCATGCTTTTCATCCGGACGTGAAAATACTGCCCCCTATACCAAACAGGTTAAGGCTAATCTGAAGATGGTGCTGGCTAAAGCTAAAACGAGCGAGTGAAGAGAGTATAGGAATATTGTTTTCCACGTCGGGCACCAATGATGTTAGGATGAAACAGTCAGAGTAAATGACCTTTTAATGGCGTCAGACCAAGGCTCTGCATCTGTCCCCATGCTTCTAGACCTTATTGTTGCTTTTGATACCATCGATCGATTGGAAACCCAAATTGGTCTACACGGACAAGTTCTGGCCTGGTTTAGATCTTATCTGTCGGAAAGATATCAGTTTGTCTCTGTGGATGGTTTGTCCTCTGACAAATCAACTGTAAATGTTGGTGTTGCTCAAGGCTCTGTTTTAGGACCACTATTGAATTCAGTATATATTTTACCTCTAGGAGATGTCATTCAGAAACAGAATGTTAACTTTCACTGCTTTGCGGATGATACACAGCTGTACATTTAGATGAATTATGGTGAAGTCACAAAATTGCTCTCACTGGAAGCCTGTGTTTCAGACGTAAGGAAGTGGATGGAGGCAAATGTTGTACTTTTAAACTCGGACAAAACAGAGATGCTAGTTCTAGGTCCCAAGAAACAAAGAGATCGTCTGTTGAATCTGACAATTAATCTTGATGGTTGTACAGTCGTCTCAAATAATATAACTGTGAAGGACCTCGGCGTTACTCTGGACCCTGATCTCTCATTTGACGAACATATCAAGACTGTTTAAAGGACAGCTTTTTTTCCATCTACGTAACATTGCTAAATTCTGAAACTTTCTGTCCAAAAATTATGCAGAGAAATTAATCAATGCTTTTGTCACTTCTAGGTTAGACTACTGCAATGCTCTACTTTCCGGCTACCCAGATAAAGCACTAAATAAAATTCAGTTAGTGCTAAACACGGCTGCTAGAATCTTGACTAGAACCAACAATTGTCTCAGCCTCCAGTATTTATGCTGCAGTAGTTTGTGTCAGGGGGCTACGGTCAGTCTGTTATACCTGGAGTATTTCTCCTGTCTTATCCGGTGTCCTGTGTGAATTTAAGTATGCTCTCTCTAATTCTTTCCTTTTCTCTCTTTCTCTCTGAGGACCTGAGTCCTAGGACCATTTCTCAGGACTACCTGGCTTGATGAGTCCTTTCTGTCCCCAGTCCACCTGGTCGTGCTGCTGCTCCAGTTTCAACTGTTCTGCATGCGGCTATGGAACCCTGACCTCTTCACTGACATGCTACCTGTCCCAGACCTGCTGTTTTCAACTCTCTAGAGACAGCAGGAGCGGTAGAGATACTTTGAATGATCGGCTATGAAAAGTCAACTGACATTTACTCCTGAGGTGCTGACCTGTTGCACCCTCGACAACCATTGTGATTATTTTTATTTGACCCTGCTGGTCATCTATGAACATTTGAACATGTTGGCCATGTTCTGTTATAATCTCCACCCAGCACAGCCAGAAGAGGACTGACCACCCCTCATAGCCTGGTTCCTCTCTAGGTTTCTTTCTAGGTTCCGGCCTTTATAGGGAGTTTTTCCGAGCCACTGTGCTTCTACATTGCTTGCTGTTTGGGGTTTTAGGTTGGGTTTCTGTACAGCACTTGGAGATATCAGCTGATGTTAGAAGGGGTTTATAAATACATTTGATTGATTGATCTCGAATCGTAAGTCCCCAGGGAAGAAGGTGCTGGAACCTCTGGATCCAGGGCGGCGAAGCTGTTTCTGATCTGTGTCCGGTTCAGGCTTAACATCTCCAAGGAGGCCCCTTGTTGCCAGAGGATGCTTTTTTCGACTTCCACGGCGAGCGACAAATCTCCATGGCTGGTTGGTAGGATCGAAAACAAGAGCATCCCCCAAGTCATCCAGTAGCATCCTACTAGCGCCATTCTCCAGGGAAGGGGAGACCCCTTCGGGGAGGGATCCCTGCAGAGTACCGGCCAGTCGGCTGTGAAGAGCCGGCACAGTGGCGACCGGCTACTGAGGTGGAAGAGAAAGAAAAAGTGGCCGGCCGTGGATGCCGCAGTAGCTTGTGTAGGTTTGCCACTTGTTTGCTAAGAGTAGCCCTTTTATCCTCTGCAAGCAAACAGATGCTAAATTGAAATTCTGGATGTTCCACATTATCCCGGAATAAAGAAAAACTCCAGTCAGTGAGTTTGACTTATGTCTGATCTGTTTTTGTAAAATCAACCAAGTTAACGCAGATGTTACACTTTTAGGGGGCAAGTGCTAGCAACAGCATTGAGTGGAGATTTTGAAGAGTGCGCATTCACGGGTAGCTAATTAGAGCCTATTGAGCCTCCAACCTTTATAATCTCGGACACCCAGGGCATCTGTCCACTAGTGATCACAACCTTTTGACAGTTATTACTGAATCACATGCAGTTATGAAGAAAATAAACACTAAAGTGGTGAATTTAGTGGAAACTTACCCATTTGTAACAAGCATGGTAAAAAACATTTGTTGTTATACCTCTGTAATTAGACTGCAATTACCATCAGTTACATTTTATTACAGTGTGACTATGAGTTAATACAATTAGATACACATGTTATTACACCCCTTAAAATGAAGGGTTACCTAACACATTTTCTCAATATATTATAATTTTTCTTCTCAGGAAATAGAACATATTTTTTATCAAAAAAATGAAGAGTAAGAATTTAAATTGTTTATTGTTCAACTAAAACAGAGTGAAAGAGAGAGAGGGAGACAGTCAAAAAGGGGCCAAACAGAGAGACATTCAAAAAGGGGCCAAACAGAGAGACATTCAAAAAGGGGCCAAACAGAGAGACATTCAAAAAGGGGCCAAACAGAGAGACAGTCAGAAAAGTCAAAAAGGGCCAAACAGAGAGACATTCAAAAAGGGGCCAAACAGAGAGACAGTCAAAAAGGGGCCAAACAGAGAGACATTCAAAAAGGGGCCAAACTGTGAGACATTCAAAAAGGGGCAAAACAGAGAGACAGTCAAAAAGGGGCCAAACAGAGAGCCTCAAATCCAGCCTTCTCAGGGTCCAGGCTGCTCAGGATATTATGCCTTCCAAACATATATATTAAATGTACAAAACATTAGGAACACCGGCTCTTTCCACGATATAGACTGACCATGTGAATTCAGGTGAAAGCTATGATCCCTTATTGATGTCACGTGTTAAATACACTTGAATCACCATAGATGAAGGGGAGGAGACAGGTTAATAAAGGTGTTTTTGAGACATGAATTGTGTGTGTGTGCCATTCAGAGGGTGAGTGTGCAAGACAAAAGATTTAAGTGCCTTTGAACGTGATATGTTAGTAGGTGCCAGGCGCACCGGTTTGAGTGTGTCAAGAACTGCAGCGCTGCTGGGATTGTCACGCTTAACAGTTTCCTGTGTGTATCAAGAATGGTCCAGAGGAGGACATCCAGCCAACTTGACACAACATTGGGAAGCATTGGAATCAACATTGGCCACCATCCCTGTTGGAATGCTTTTGACACCTTGTAGAGTCCATGTCCCGACGATTTGATGCAGTTCTGAAGGCAAAAGGGAGTGCAACTCTATATTCGGAAGGTGTTCCTAATATTTTGGACACTTAATGTATGTCTTGCTGGTCTCAGAGCAGCACTCCCACAGCTCCTTGCCTAAGCCAGTTACATGTTTGAAGACCAGTTTCGTTGCCCTCAGGACCAGATTCTGAAGTTCTTAATCTGTTGAGGATCTTTCAGTTTCCTCTATGGTCCAACTGTCTAGAATATTTGAAGATAGTGGATCTGAAACAAGCAAACACAATCACCAGGAAAAAAATGTATATGAATTCTTATAATTTTCTGGGGCATTAAAAAGGCATTGTCAATTGCATTATAACATCATACCTGTAGTTTTTGAACCACTTGTTGACCATTTTAATTGTGAACCCCTTCATCAAGCATGTTTGCTTTTTCCTCAGGGGGAAAGAGTTTGAGGAAAAAGGGCATTACTTTTTTCCAAATATCTATTTTGGCCCATTGCAACCTGGGAATCTAGTTGTCACTGTAAGGGAAGAAAAAATAATTTGTGTATGTATAGCCTATCTATATAATGTGTTTGAGGGAGAGTGTGTGAGTGTGTGTGTTACATGCTGAAGCAGCAATTGGCTCCTGTCCCTGATGGCAAGGGCAGGTGCAGGCACAGCATTCGTAGTAGGATTCTGTTCCAGCGGATCCTGTATGTCTTTGAAAGCCTGCTTTAGACAGACTTTCTTGAAAAACATGCCAAAACAAATGTATTTACTGACCTCTCACTATATATGAACTATATCTTTATTTAGAGCTTGTTGAGAGCGTGGTTGTCCTATGGTTATTTTGCATACAACCATCCCTCAGCTTTCTGGGAATGGTGCAGAATATTTGCTCGGCTTTGGGACATTCTCAGCACATTTAAGGAACTTGACCCCTAAAAATATTTTCTTTGTATTTCATTACTTTAGAAGAAAGTACAAACCAGGTTAAATTGAAATAAAATGTTGGTAATGTCATAGGAACGTTCTCCAACTGGTTTGACATTGGGAATATTCTCATTGTTCAGCATAACATTTCCTACAGGTTTCCTCATGGTTCTATTTAAAGTCAGGTTCTCAAATGTTTTACAAGAACGTTGAGAAAACTTTCCAGAAAACTGTAGCAATGTTCAGAGACCGTTTTAAGAACGTTATTTTGAAACATACACTGCCATTCAAAAGTTTGGTGTCACTTAGAAATGTCCTTGTTTTTGAAAGAAAATCACGTTTTTTTGTCCATTAAAATAACATCAAGTTGATCAGAAATACAGTGTAGACATTGTTAATGTTGTAAATGACTATTGTAGCCGGAAACGGCAGATTTTTTTATGCGAATTCTACATAGGCGTACAGAGTCCCATTATCAGCAACCATGACTCCTGTGTTCCAATAGCATGTTGTGTTAGCTAATCCAAGTTTATCATTTTAAAAGGCTAATTGATAATTAGAAAACCCTTTTGCAATTATGTTAGCACAGCTGAAAACTGTTGTCCTGATTAAAGAATTGGCAGAGAGGTTTGGAACTCTCTTTCTTATTGGTCTATTAACTAATTTACCACCTGGTGATACCAACAGCCAAGCCAAAACTCCATCCCACATAAACAATCTGACATTTCAGGCAGCTCTTACACTAAAAGGGCATTATCATAATTTTCACAATTTCAAAGTATTATTCCAACCTCATAATGTGGAAAGAGATATAAAACACAGGAAATCCACGTTTTTGACTGCACTGGGCCTTTGAACAAATGCTAACCATGTGTTGTCAAAAAATATATGTCAGTCAAGAGATCTCACAAGCAGCCAGTGGCACTTGTCACAATGGTGGTCTGTCAGATACTCCAGTGAGTGAAATTTGATCAACATTATGAGTTGAGAAATAAAGTTGACATCATTAGCAATAATATATTCTCCTCTTTTCTACTGTAGGAATGTAATTCAACATTTGTTTAGTCTATTGTTGCTAGAGATATTTATAAAAACGTTTAAATAAAATAACAACAATGTTGCGGACCTCTGCAGGACCCCAGGTTGAATACCCTGACGCTAGATATGTGTTCAACGTCCACTGAAGTAGAGTAGCAGGTTTCCTAGATAGCTACAGTAGTTGTCTTGGTAACCAAACAAACAGACTTGCTAATTTAGCTGCTAGCTTGCTATTGTGACAATCTAATTCAACAATGCCAATGTTTTTTATTCCACTTTTGCTTTTAAAAGCAGCTCAAACATGTAAGAATGAACTTCATAGCCATTGAATTCTACTGTGCATTATAGGGAAATAATGCACCCCTTACAAAAAAAGATAGCAGTTTTGAAACTGTAGTCAAGGTCCAGTAAATGCAGTCGACTGGTATTTTGGATGCAGTGATTGCAGATTAACTGCAGTGTACTACAGTTGAATTGCAGTTATACTGCACTGTAACAGCAGTTACACTGCAAAACTGATGCAACTGTTTTATTTTCAAAATTAAATATTGAATAATGCCATGGTAGGCTATAAGTCAAAATAACTTTCACTAATATCAATAGCTTTTTAATTGTGTGTATCAATGTCTGAAACAAATATCTCAGCAAATACTCTTGATTAATCTACTGCTGCTAAATTCATATAAGATACCTGTTGAACTAAGTGCATATTTGTATGATCTGCATTGTGGCGCGGTTAACATGTAAAGGTAATTTATGATTGAGACGAATTCTGCAGCATTTACTATGAATGTGAGATCTCTGTGACCACGGTAACATTTCCTTTTAATGGTGCATAGCCAAAAAGAGGAGAGTGGATTTAATCCTGGTCTTAGTAACTTAAATAATGATAACATATCTGTAACACAGACAAAATTCTATTAAAAACACATCAAAACGATTATATAACAAGCTCATACTGCCACTTAGACTAGCCAAATTTGGTAGAAATCAGACTTCAAAGGCCATTCAGATTATGTCTAGTCTTTCTTGTGTGTTATGTTTTCCACTGTCGGATCATATTATGCTAGAGGATAAGTTAATAAAAACATTGTCACAGATAGTTAGGTTAGTGCTGGCTTTGCAGAATGAGGCAGATAGCTGCAGTGAGTGTTGTGGTTGTGATAGAGGGATAGATGTCTGTGTTGAAGGCCCTAGGTATTATCTTAACAGTCTAATGTGGATTCCTCTCCTACTTTCACCTCCTTCTCCTCTCCCTCATTGTTTCACCTTCATCTCCACTGATATGAGAAGACAGGATAGGTGAAAGTAATATAGCCAAGCCAACTGGGGATTCAATTTAATCTGGGAGGTTTTTATTCCAAGCAATCCAGAATATAAAGTGAAGGACACAAAGAGAGGAAGGCTCTTCAGGGTATTGAGATTAAGCCATTTTATTTTCAATATATTGCATCACAACACTCCATTTGGTTTCCTGCTATAACTAGGATGTGGATGGTCTCAATGCCTTGAGACGTAGTTGCTTCACTTTGAAGCGAATACACCTTGCTCATTAGATATCCAAACTCGCTGGGTGATAAAATAGAATTTTCTCTGCCTTCTCAACCCTCTGAAAATGGGATTCATTTTGTAGCCTTAAAATAGCTGCTGAACTCAGTCCCCTACCCATCTCCTACTGTTTCAAACATGTGCATATCTTAATGCAATCACTTTAGATAGCAAGTTAGCACTGTTGTTATAATGAGAGACTGGAGAAGAGGCCACATTCGGAGACAGAATAGTTCACTGAGTTTAAAGTCTGCATATGAAAGTTGTTTGAGTCACTGGTGTCTCTCAGATACACTGACAATGGGATGAGTGAGGTCAAAGACACCTTTAGCTGAACTAATCGTCACAAGCAGTTTGAAGCCATATCTGGATATAAGCTTTTTAATTCTGAAAGAAAATGTAGAGTACGCCATTTCGTTATTTCAATGAATTTCTTAATAGGTCATAGGGATGAACACATTTCGACTAGACAGCTGAAATTCATGTTGCTCACTTTATATATATATATAAAAATAAAAACGTTTCTTAAAAAAAAAAAAATCTCCACAAGACAAGTTGCGATTCAACTGAGTTTCAGTCATTTATCATACACTTATCTGGTTCGACTCACAGTACAGGTAAAGCCTTGTTCACTAGGACTGTTATGGTAGACATAAAACGATTTATCTGTTTTTCATGCTCCTTCCATTGACCTCAGTGACAGGTCAGCAATCTCTCTCTCTCACGCGCTCAATCTCTCTTTCTCTCTTGCTCTGTCTCTGACTTCCCTCATAACCTGCATTGATTTATTTGTCTGACTCTGGAGAGGCCCTGCTCTGTTTAGTCAGGGAGACTTATTTTCACACAGAGTCGTCATTGTCTGAGGATCCCACTGGATGTGACTCTGACCCTGTAAACCTTATCACTATTTATAGAATCCTCCAGTTATGGGTTACCTTACTATTGGTCACATACACATGGTTAGCAGATGTTAATGCGAGTTTAGCGAAATGCTTGTGCCTCTAGTTCCGACCTTGCAGTAATATCTAACAAGTAATCTATCAATTTCACAACTTATTTTTACCATTGTGATTAGACTCAAAGAAAAAATATTTAAAGATGTAAATTGTCATTTTCACATTAAAAGTCATAGCAACTATTCCAATGTAACCCTGAGTGAACAACTGAGGCCCATAGAGATGTCTTAGCAGGTCACCTTGAGGTTGAAGGGAGAAGAGATGGAAATGGACCATGGCACTCGCCTTCTTCTCTTCATTTTCCTGTGTGGAATGTCACCCTCAGAGGAAGGCGATGAGCGGCCTGTTAGTCAGGATCAGAGGATGACACTCTAACATCTGTCACTACATGGCCCATTTTGCCCAGATCATGATTCCAGCCCACTTAGTCCTTAATGGAGTATTTATAGGCCCCCAGATTAAAATATGTACATTTGATGTAAAAAGAGTGAGACAGAGAGAGAAAGAGAGAAGAGAGGGAGATGAAAAAAGAGAGCAAAACATGTAGGCATCTGGACACATGTCAAGCTGAACAGCCTCATCAACACCTCCTCTGACCACACAGACCTGGTCAGTTCTTAAAGGGTTATTAATCACTACAGACACTATAGTGAAGACCCAAAAGACCAAAGACTGTGTCTGGCTGCCTGAGGGATGGTGATGGTGAACAGCCCAGGGTCATGTCGTCAAACAGACAGGTCAGCATGGAAAGTGGTGAGAGTAACACGTGTTGTGGCTCTTGCCAGTGTAGCACATGGGGATGTGTGAAACTTACCCCTCAGCCTGAAGTGTCCCACTTGTGCCAGCAAATAGCTAGCTTTTTTTTGTGGCGCTGACTTGTAAGACGCTTCAGGAGGGTGGTCATGTGTGCTGGCAAGGCAGAGGTCCTGAGTTCGAGCCTTGGAGTGAGCTGAATCAGGGGTAAGTGGTGCTCGCTAAGCAAACCGCGTGACGTCCTTTACATCAGCATTGGTGATGTATGGGCCCATGTAGTTTTCACTGTGTACATTTGAAGTCGGAAGTTTACATACACCTAAGCCAAATACATTTAAACTCAGTTTTTCAATTCCTGACATTTAGTCCGAGTAAAAAGTCCCTGTCTTATGTCAGTTAGGATCACCACTTTATTTCAAGAATGTGAAATGTCAGAATAATAGTAGAGAGAATGATTTATTTCAGATTTAATTTCTTTCATCACTTTCCCAGTGGGTCAGAAGTTTACATACACTCAATTAGTATTTGGTAGCATTGCCTTTAGATTATTTTACTTGGGTCAAATGTTTTGGGTTGCCTTCCACAAGCTTCCCACAATAAGTTGGGTGAATTTTGGCCCATTCCTCCTGACAGAGATGGTGTAACTGAGTCAGGTTTGTAGGCCTCCTTGCTCGCATATGCTTTTTCAGTTCTGCCCACAAATTTTCTGCGGGATTGAGGTCAGGGCTTTGTGATAGCCACGACAATACCTTAACTTTGTTGTCCTTAAGCCATTTTGCCACAGCTTTGGGATTATGCTTGGGGTCATTGTCCATTTGGAAGACCCATTTCCAACCAAGCTTTAATTAACTTCCTGACTGATATCTTGAGATGTTGCTTCAATATATCCAAATAATTTTCCTTTCTCATGAAGTCATCTATTTTGTGAAGTGCACCAGTCCCTCCTGCAGCAAAGCACCCTCACAACATGATGCTGCCACCCCCGTGCTTCACGGTTGGGATGGTGTTCATTCGGCTTGCAAGCCTCCCCCTTTCTCCTCCAAACATAGCGATGATCATTATGGCCAAACAGTTCTATTTTTGTTTCATCAGACCAGAGGACATTTCTCCAAAAAGTATGATCTTTGTCCCCATGTGCAGTTGCAAACCGTAGTCTGGCTTTTTTATGGCGGCTTTGGAGCAGTAGCTTCTTCCTTGCCAATTTGCCTTTCAGGCTATGTCGATAAAGGACTCGTTTTACTGTGGATATAGATACTTTTGTACCTGTTTCCTCCAGCATCTTCACAAGGTCCTTTGCTGTTGTTCTGGGATTGATTTGCACGTTCATCTCTAGGAGACAGAACACGTCTCCTTCCTGAGCGGTATGACGGCTGCGTGGTCCCATGGTGTTTATATTTGCGTACTATTGTTTGTACAGTTTGTATAGTTTGTTATCAAGACATTTGTGGAGTGGTTGAAAAACTAGTTTCAATGACTCCAACCTAAGTGTATGTAAACTTCTGAATTCAACTGTATGTTGTTTTATAGGTAGTTCCCTGTGACATGGAGCAGATGTTTCTGAGAGAGAGAGAGAGTGATATAGAGGGTCTATTTTCCGATATGGCCTCACATCCTAACTTCAAAGTCCTTCTCCTTACTGACCTTCAGACTAAGAGCATGCTCCACTTACTCCTCCGTGTGAGTTGAAATAGGGCAGGCCAGGTACAGTACACCTACCTACTGCACACATTCTAAGGAGAATAGTGTTGCACACCGCAGCAATAACTCCTGAAATACCTGCCCTACTTTCACCACCTCCAGACAGACACACAGTGACACGCAATGGTCTGGAGAGAGAGACAATTGTTCATGTGCATTGATAAGCTCAACACTTTGGCCAAAGCAGCCATTTCCTTTGTTTGAGCTGAAGGGCATAGTTCCATTGTGTTCATTCTCCCACTCTCAATCTCTCGTGGATCCCGTAAACAACACGTGTTTGTTCCTACAGTGTGAGCGGGATGTGTGTGTGTGCGCATGTGTGTGTGTGCAACTTGTAGAGCCTACAAGTTCCTCGTGTGTATTTTCTCTGCCACAGTTCAGTGGTTAAATTCAATTCCAAGGTTAATTGAGGAGACGCAAAGCTTTTCGAAAACAGGGAAAGGTGACTTGGAGACATGACGGTATCATGAGTGACGGCCATCCTTGAATTAGGCCACATGTCTCACAGAGCCATTTCAACCTCAGTAACCAATGCAGCCAACAAATCTGATTTTTGAGTAAACAGGTTGGATTAGAACCTGTCACTTCAATTTACACACCTGCTCCAAGACAGGTATTTCTCATTCAGACCAGTAGCTCTCAAACAGTGTCAGTGCTGTATGACTCACCTAATGTCATTGTCATTGTTCCGTGACCCACAATGTTTTTAACCACAGCTAAGGTTTTAGCCACAGCCCAAGAGGGACTGGCCATGACCCACCATTGTAAAACACTGGTCTTTTATAACAAAACTACCAATGGATCTGATTCAAACTGCCGCACTCTGCTTCTCTAACTCACCACTCAAATTATAACTGTCTCTATCCACTTCTCAAAACCAGTATATACCAGTCTATTTGGAAGGACATGCATGAGAATCCACAGGCTATGTTGTTGAGCCTATATATATATGGGGTGACATAGGGCTGGCGCCTGGTTTTACTGTCCACATTCAGTATTGTTCAGCCTGGCTGTTTGGCCCAGGGTCGGTCGGTTGGATTACACCGCTCCACCTCACACCCTGAAAGGCCACCCTTCAACTTCACTCTGTGTCAATGGAGTAGTAGAGACAGAGAAAGAGTGCGCTTGCGTGTGTGCTTGAATGTGTGTGCGCCCGCGTGTGTGTCGTGAGTGTGTGAATGGGGTTTGTTGAGGATGGTGGGTGTTATTTTGTTACAGGCAAAAACTGTTCTACGTAGGTCTAGGACATCTTTTATAATTTTACAATATGATCATTACGATCCTTTCATGTCATAATCATGAAATCTAAACTGAAGTTTCACCTTTGTTAATAAACCCTAGTTTTGCAGAGTGTGTAACGTGTGCATGTGTGTGTGAGAGCTATTTGTGGTGTGTGTAGAGAGTGCTACAACATTGTAAAAATATAGTTGAAGCAACTAACTAGTTCCACTGCCTTTTTTTATTTACTTAACATTTTTAGTTGGCCCAAACTTATTCCCAACATCAGAAAAAATAGGGGAAAATTCAGTCTCCTTAAAATGATGTGTTTGCTCAAATTGTCTCATAAGTTCATTCAACTACAAATTCTTACATGGGTATCTTACCTAAAAAAAAAGTCTGTGGATCACAGTGCTTTTAACATAGAATGTTTTCAACTGACCTAATTGACACATATGGACAAACAGTGCATTATTACACTGTTCATGTTTATTTATATATATTGTTTTGTTTAACCTTTATTTAACTAGGCAAGCCAGTTAAGAACAAATTCTTATTTACAATGACGGCAGGAACGGGGGCTGGGATTTAAAAAAAAAAATATATATATATATATATATATATATTAAAAAAATAATATATATATATATATATATATATAGCACAAAACACACATCACGACAAGAGAGACACCACAACATTGCATGGCAGCAACACATGACAACACAGCATGGTAGCAACACAACATCACAACAACATGGTAGAAACACAACATGGTAGCAACACAAAACATGTTACAAACCTTATTGGGCACAGACAACAGCACAAAGGGAAAGAAGGTAGAGACAACAGTACATCACGCAAAGCAGCCACAACTGTCAGTAAGAGTGTCCATGATTGAGTCTTTGATTGAAGAGATGGAGATAAAACTGTCCAGTTTGAGTGTTTTTTGCAGCTCGTTCTATTTGCCACCTGCAGCGAACTGAAAAGAGGAGCGATCCAGGGATGTGAGTGTTTTGGGGACCTTTAACAGAACGTAACTGGGAAAACAGGTGTTGTATATGGAGGATAAGGGGGAGTGAGGCTTAAGAGGGTTTTTATAAATAAGCATCAACCATTTTGCTTCAAGTATACAGACATGACCAGTGATGTGTCCTATTGTAACGGTCATCTGATTAAGAAGGATCGGACCAAACCGCAGCGTGGTAAGTGTTCATGATGTTTATTTACATTGAACACTAGAACAAAATGAGAAACAGTCCTGTCAGGTGCAGAACACTAAACAGAAAACAATTACCCACAAAAACAGGTGGGAAAAAGCTACCTAAGTATGGTTCCCAATCAGAGACAACAATAGACAGCTGTCCCTGATTGAGAACCATACCCAGCCAAAACAAAGAAATACAAAACATAGAAAAATGAACATAGAATGCCCACCCATATCACACCCTGACCAAACCAAAATAGAGACATAAAAAGCTCTCTAAGGTCAGGGTGTGACACCTATAAGGAGCATTGGGGGCAAATCTAATGGCCGGATGGTAAAGAAAGCCGCTCGAGAGCACCCTTACCTGCCGATCTATAAATTGCGTCTCTGTAATCTAGCATGGGTAGGAAGGTAATCTGAATCAGGGTTAGTTTGGCAGCTGGGGTGAAGGAGGATCGATTACGATAGAGGAAACCAAGTCTAGATTTAACCTTAGCCTGCAGCTTTTGATGTGCTAAGAAAAGGTCAGTGTACCGTCTAGCCATACGCCCAAGTACTTGTATGACGTGATCACACTGGAATTCTTCTTACCAAACCAGATGACCTTTGTTTTGGAGGTGGACAGAACAAGTTTAAAAGGGCAGAAAAAGCTTGTTGGACACTAAGAAAGCTTTGTTGTAGAGCGTTTAGCACAAAATCTGAGGAGGAGCCAGCTGAGTTTAAGACTATCATCTGCAGATAAATGGATGAGAGAGCTTCCTAATGCCTGAGCTATGTTGTTGATGTAAATTGAGAAGAGTGTGGGGCTTAGGATTGAGCCTTTGGGTACTCCCTTGGTGACAGGCAGTGGCTGAGACAGCAGATGATTTTCTGACATTATACACTGCACTCTTTGAGAGAGGTAGTTAGCAAACCAGGCCTAAGACCCCTCAGAGACACCAATGCTCCTTAGCCAGACCATAAGAATGGAATGGTCTACCGTATCAAAAGCTTTGGCCAAGTCAATAAAAATAGCAGGACAACATTGTTTAGAATCAAAGGCAATGGTGACACTATTTAGGACCTCTAAGGTTGCAGTGACACATTCATGACCTGAGGGGAAGCCAGATTGCACACCAGAGAGAATACTATAGACTTCAAGAAAGCCAGTCAGTTGATTATTGGCCAGTTTTTTTCAACACTTTTTATAAATAGGGCAAAAAATTAATTGCTCTATAACAGTTAGGATCAGCTTGGTCTCCCCCTTTGAATAAAGGTTCCCCTGTGCTGCCTTCCAAGCAATGGGAACCTCCCCAGAGAGGAGAGACAGGTTAAAAAGGTAAGAGATATAGGCTTGGCGATGATAGGGGCCGCAACCTTAAAGAAGAAAGGTTTTAAACCATCTGACCCAGATGGTTTTTCGGTCAAGTTTAAGGAGCTCCTTTAGCACCTCAGACTCATTGACCGCCTACAGGGAGAAACTTTGTAGCGGGTCAGGGGAAAAAGAGGGAGGAGCATCGGGGATAGTCACATTAGAAGGGGTGGAAGATGAGGAAATGTTGGACTGGCAAAAAAGGCTTGGCTGACTCAAATAGGAATCCTGACTTAATGAAGTGGTGATTAAAGAGCTCAACCATGTGCTCCTTGTCAGTAACAACCACATCATCAACATTAAGGGACATGGGCAGCTGTGAGAAGGAGGCTTTATTCTCCAGGTCTTTAACCGTTTTGCAGAACTTTTTGGTGTTAGAACGACAGAGAGAGAACTGCTCCTTAAAGTAACTTTGGCCTTCCAGATAGCCTGTGTGCTCTTTTTTCTCATTTGCCTGAACGAGAGCCAGTCAGCCTGAATATGCATCTGCAAAGCATTTTGCCAAATGGAATTCTTGAGTTGTATTAACTCACGGTTAATCGGTTAATCAGATCATGGTTGAACCAGGTGCTGAACCTGTTTTTAATGATCTTTTTTTCTTTATAGGGTGTGTTCGTTAACAATACCACTGAAAATATCAAAAAAAGAAGCTTCAACCATCTTCGATAGAGGGGATCAGGCTGATTCTAAGGAGTCCCATTGCTTTAAGGACTTGGTCAGGTGGTTTAAGCATGTCCCAGTTTAGGTCACCAAGCAGGACAAGTTCTGACTTAGTGTAAGGGGCCAGGAGAGAGCTTAAGGCAGGTAGGGTACAGGCCGGTGCTGATGGTGGACGATAACACCCAGCAACAGTCAACAAAGAGCTATTTGAAAGTTTAAATCTTAAAACCTGCAAATCAAATTGTTGGGGGACAGACTTGGTGGAGACAACCGAGCATTGAATGTGTTCCTTGGTAGAGATTTCCATTCCACCACCTTTGGAAAATCTGTCTTGCTGAAAAAGCACAAATCAGAATTGGGGCTAGCAACAGTACATGGGACAGGGTGCACGTACACATTTCCAGATATCATCAGCAGTAATAGAATCAGGGCACAGCAGAGGAAAGGGAGAGCTCTGCAGTGTTCATTTTTTATGACATTTGAGTCAGATGGCAACAAGGTCATATTGTACTAAAATTGAATCAGGCAACATGAATACAAAGCCGTCGAGAGGTTGTTAGAATAGGAAGGGAGGCCAAGAGTCCATGTAACCAATAGAGAGTCAGAGTCCCGAGTGTGGGAACAAACATAGTCTGTCCCACAGTCTGGTAAGCAAGCAAGTTCATAGTCAACAAAGCACGCAAGAGTCATGAGGCAAATAGCATAAAGAACAATAAAAAAAATATAACGACTTGGGTCTAGCCATTGTTCAAATAGTTACTCTCCCCAACAGTGTGTGTGTGCTGGAGCCAAGTGAAAGGTCGGGTGAGAGGGGAGTGTAGCGGGGTACCTGTACCAGACAGGGGGAGACAGGCGAGAAGATTTTGCAATTGTATTACTAGTTTCATGCAATTCTACTCATTCTGTCATGGGACGAGAGGAAACTTAGCTGTTTTACAGGAAATGTCCTGCAATTCTACACATTTTGCCATAGGATGGGGAATACTATTTTCAGATTTTAATATTATATCTGAGTGAGACTGACTAACACAATCAATGGGGGCCCCCTGGATGGTAATTCAATATCTAATGAAATTGTATTTGTCAAATACACCGAATACAACAGGGGTAGACTTTAGCGTTAAATGC
Organism: Oncorhynchus tshawytscha; assembly: GCF_018296145.1. NCBI lineage: Eukaryota > Metazoa > Chordata > Actinopteri > Salmoniformes > Salmonidae > Oncorhynchus > Oncorhynchus tshawytscha. Next base: position 23,145,475 of record NC_056461.1, read on the forward strand.
TTTCTTATGAGCCCTTTACCAACAATTAGACCATGATACTAAGTTTAGATCGCTAATTCAGAGGAAGGGAAATGTCAAGGAAACAGCTCGCTGAGATAGATGAACTGAGTAGTGCAGCAAGGATGACTGGAACACTTTCCTCCTCTCCCACATCCAGCACGCCTAATGACGGCTAAATGTCACTGTGTACAACAGGAGGCCAGCTGAATTTAAAGCATGTCAACAATACCTGGAGTATCATTGGAAAAAGGACTGGAGGCAGTGGAGTGAGAAATACGACACCTGCTCGTCGAACATCTCATTCCAAAATCATGGGCATTAATATGGAGTTGGTCCCCGCTTTGCTGCTATAACATGTTGGAACATTGCTGCAGGGACTTGGCTCCATTCAGCCACAAGAGAATTAGTGAGGTCGGGCACTGATGTTGGGCGATTAGTCCTGGTTCACAGTCTGCATCCCAAAACATTTCTGTATGGACCTCGCTTTGTGCAAGGGGGCATTGTCATGAAGAAACAAGAAATGGGCCTTCCCCAAACTGTTGCCACAAAGTTGGAAACACAGAATTGCCTAGAATGTCATTGTATGCTGTAGAGTTAAGATTTCCCTTCACTGGAACTAAGGGGCCCAGGCTGAGCCATGAAAAACAGCCCCTGACATTATTCATCATCCACCAAACTTTATAGTTGGCACTATGCATTGGGGCAGGTAGCGTTCTCCTGGCATCCGCAAAACCCAGATTTGTCCGTCGGACTATCAGATGGTGAAGCCAATTCATCACTCAAGAGAACACGTTTCCACTGCACTAGAGTACAAGCTTTACACCCCTCCATCCCTCCATCCAACACTTGGCTGATTGGCCAAGGAAACCCTTTTCATTAAGCTCCCAAAGGAAACAATTCTTGTGCTGAAGATGCTTCCAGAGCCAGTTTGGAACTCGGTAATGAGTGTTGCAACCGAGGACAGACGATTTGTAAGCACTACGTGCTTCAGCACTCGGCGGTCCCATTCTGTGAGCTTGTGTCGCGTAACGCTTCGTGGCTGAGCCGTTGTTGCTCCTAGACGTTTCCACTTCACAATAGGACTTACAGATGACCTGGGCAGCTCTAGCAGGGCAGAAATCTGACGCGCTGAATTGTTGGAAAGGTGGCATCCTATGACGGTGCCACGTTGAAAGTCACTGAGCTCTTCAGTGAGGCGATTCTACTGCCAATGTTTGTCTATGGAGATTGCATGACCGTCTGCTCGATTTTATACAACTGTCAGCAACGGGTGTGTCTGAAATAGTCTAATCCACACATTTGAAAGAGTGTCCACATACTTCTGTATATATAGTGTAGGTTCAGTGGACCATGAGATTTTACAATACCAATGGAGGCTCAGTGATGTGGATGAGGGAATTTTCCCCACGACCCTTGCTCACTGAGTGTCTGTTTATTCTAGTATTTACATGATATCAGGAAGTGGTCCTCGAGGGCACAACAACCCTGCTGGAGGTAGTTTCTCCCTGGAGATTCATTTATCATTCTATCATTATATAATTGATTGGCACACCTGTTTACCTAGGAATAATTCAGCAGGCAAGAATAATATATTTTTTTAAACTCTCAAGCTCCCCAACCTGTCCCAGCCGTACACGCAACACAATGGCCCAGTGAGTCTGACGCCCAGTGACACAGCCAGTTCCCTCTGGTGCAATTTGGTACAACAACATCTGAAAGGCATCAATGGCTCATTTATAGCACCTGAAGAACCAGTAGTGATGTGTGTATCAGACTCATCCAACCTACTAGTCTGAGTCACACACTCTATTTCTAGACCGATCGGCTGGGGTTGAAAGGGATGGAGCTTCCGCTGAGCTCATTAGGACTACTGCCTTTATGTCACCCTCTCAATACAGCAGCTACCTTTTAGCCACACACATGCTCCATTTACTCCAGCTCTCTCTCCCTCTATTCAGGGCAAGCTAGCTAACAATAACCTACCTAAGTTTGTTGTCCGGTTGTTGTATTTTAAGCCCAGTGTTGAGGGCTATTCTTACTCCTTCCTGAGAGAGAAGGTTAGATGAATTGGGTCAATCCAAGCAGTCACGCTTTTGCCATAGGTAGGGTTTAGGGATCATAGTGGGCATGTGGTAACACACTGTGTCTGTCTGTCTGTCTGTCTGTCTGTCTGTCTGTCTGTCTGTCTGTCTGTCTGTCTGTCTGTCTGTCTGTCTGTCTCTCTCTCTGTCTGTCTGTCTGTCTGTCTGTCTGTCTGTCTGTCTGTCTCTCTCTCTCTGTCTCTCTCTCTTCTGTCTCTCTCTCTCTTGGTCTGTCTCTCTCTCTCTTGGTCTGTCTCTCTCTCTCTTGGTCTGTCTCTCTCTCTCTTGGTCTGTCTCTCTCTCTCTTGGTCTGTCTCTCTCTCTCTCGCTTGGTCTGTCTCCCTGTCTCTCGCTTGGTCTGTCTCCCTCTTACTCTCTTTCTCGCTCTCTCTGAGGTCAGTGACTCATTCCAACTGTTCCACTAACAATTTACTTTCATCATTCTCTTAGCAACAACGGCTTGATCCCCAAGCAGCCAAGGCACTGTATTTCAATTTTTTTCTGATGACAAATTATAGAATTGAGCATTGAGTGACTGGTACTGTAGTGGTGTTTTCAGTTCTCTGTTGGCTGGATAACAAGCCAATAGGCACCGTTCCAGATTGGACTTCATCGTTACAAAAAAGAAAGTGTCTTCCAGGTCGTACCAACGGGATTCAATCAAACTGCTGTGTTTTTGTTGACAAACTGCTCCCTATACGTACAGGCCAGTAGGATACTCCTTTATGTTACATTTTGCAATGGCTTGCAGATTTGATGATGATGACACTGGCCATACAATGTAGGCGGCCGTTATCTTGTACTGTTTATACTGTGTGTTCCTTTCCTGCATTAGCACTGTCTGTTTGGTTTGTGGTTTGTTCAGGATATTGCGTCCAGATGTGAGTGTATGGTATTGCGTTATTTGCAAGGGCTTGATGCCTTCTTGAGTGGTCAGAATGACTTTAGTTTTATGGTCTTGCAAGGTAATTGATCATGTCAAAGGCACACTTGGAAATTAAACATACGCTTCACTCGCCTAGTTCATCACCATAAGGTACGAGCCACTATTATGCTCCTTTGCGCTCGACTGAGATTTATATTTTCAGTTTTACAAGCCGGCCGATGCACGCACCAGAATCACACACACACACACACACACACACACACACACACACACACACACACACACACACACACACACACACACACACACACACACACACACACACACACACACACACACATAAAATCTTTACACACACAGGCCTTACACTGTTTTTACAGTCACTCTGAGAGTAGGGGTAGGGGAGGGTAGTAACTCAACAGAGTATGGAGGTCTGTTTTCTGTTTCTCCACAAATATTCTAGGGTTGCTAGGCTATGAGATATTTTATGGAAAAACAAAATATACAGAGAGGGTTTTCCCCCTACTCCTTTCCCCCAAAGTTATTTTGGTGGTGCACATGGCCCATGCATGAAGGCCTCTCTCTGGGCCTGAGCCAGTTAGAACGCCATGACTCACCTTCTGGAACCATCCAGATGTGGTTCTCTCACTCTTCCATGGCACACATACTCAGTGTGAGTGGGAGGGAATCAGAGCAAGACTGAGGGAGAGTGAAAGCAAGGGAGAGAAAGACAGAGATAATCACTTATACTTTTAAACTGCTTCTTGTATGTCGTTCAAAAAGGTGTAACCAACTGAGACATCCCATTTCAACTGACTGTAAACTGCTGAGTTTAGTCTTTTGCAGGTCAGAAAAAGTTTTGATATAAACAGCAGGACATTTATCAAAAGAGAAATTGAGTGAATGCACGCTGGAAGCCCTTCACTCCAAGTGTTATTAGAGTGAAACATTGGATGACATTTGATTGGATTTTAAAGGTCTCTTGCTGAGGGATGTTGGAGACAGAACAACAACAAAAAACACAGAATAGAGAATGTGATTAATAACTAGCTGTGACATATAAGACTGATAGAGTGTGGGGAAGCCAGAGGGAGAGAGAGTGAGAGATTGCTGCTGTTGACTTGATTGAAAATTGCTGGCAATTTACATTTGTCCTCCTTCCAAAACAAGCTTGGAAAGAGCTTGTGTTTTTCTCCCAACACTTATGTCATGATTTTGTTGTGATTGGAAATGATGAAGAGTTTGGGATGCTTAGTGTGTGTGTGTGTGTGTGTGTGTTTCTCTGTGTGTGTATGCGCGTGTATGTGCATACGCTTATGTGTGCGTATTTTATATATATACATACTTTGGATATACTTTACGTGTGTGTGTGGCAAACTATGACCACATGGCACACAGTGCTGCTTTATTGCACTCCCTCCTCACAGCACTCATATGCACAGGGGAGAGTGTTGAATTTTATACATTTATGGAAAATATCTCTGAAGAACTACAGTGCAATTGAAAAGTATTCAAACCCCTTGGCTTTTTTCACATTTTGTTGCGTTACAGCCTTATTCTAAAATATTCTAAAATATTAAATAAAATCAAAAATCCTCATCAATCTACACGCAATACCCCATAATTACAAAGCGAAAAAAGGTTTTTAGATTTTTTTGTGTAAGTATTCAGACCCTTTACTATGAGACTCGTAATTGAGCTCAGGTGCATCCTGTTCCCATTGATCATCATTGAGATGTTTCTATAACTTGATTGGAGTCAACCTGTGGTAAATTCCATTGATTGGACATGATTTGGAAAGGCACGCACCTGTCTATATAAGGTCCCTGTCACATTCTGACCATAGTTCTTTTGTGTTTTCTTTGTTTTAGTGTTGGTCAGGACGTGAGCTGAGTGGGCATTCTATGTTGTGTGTCTAGTTTTCCCATTTCTATGTTTGGCCTGATAAAGTTCTCAATCAGAGGCAGGTGTTAGTCATTGTCTCCGATTGGGAACCATATTTAGGTAGCCTGTTTTGTGTTGGGTTTGTGGGTGTTTGTTTCCTGTCTTCTGTCTTTGTGTCTATGCACCAGATAGGACTGTTTTGGTTTTTTCACATTTGTTGTTTTGTATTTTGTAGTGTTCACGTTTATTGTCCTTATTAAACATGTTGAACACTGACCACGCTGCATTTTGGTCCTCCTCTCCTTCAACGGAAGAAAACCGTTACAGTCCTACAGTTTGACAGTGCATTTCAGAGCGAAAACCAAGCCATTAGGTCAAAGGACTTGTCCGTAGAGCTCTGAGACAGGATTGCGTTGAGGCACAGATCTGAGGAAGGGTACCAAAACATTTCTGCAGCATTGAAGGTGCCCAAGAACACAGTTGCCTCCATCATTCTTAAATGGAAGAAGTTTGGAACCACAAATATTCTTCCTAGAGCTGGCCGCCCAGCCAAACTGAGCAATCGGGGGAGAAGGGCCTTGGTCAGGGAGACAACCAAGAACCCGATGGTCACTCTGACAGAGCTCCAGAATTCCTCTGTGGATATGGGAGAATCTTCCAAAATGACAACCATCTCTGCAGCACTCCACCAATTAGGACTTTATGGTAGAGTGGTTACACGGAAGACACTCCTCAGTAAAAGGCATATGACAACCCGCTTGGAGTTTGCCAAAAGGCACCTAAAGACTCTCAGACCATGAGAAACAAGATTCTCTGGTCTGATGAAACCAAGACTGAGCTCTTTGGCCTGAATGCCAAGCGTCTCGTCTGGAGGAAATCTGGAATCCTCCCTACGGTGAAGCATGGTGGTGGCAGCATCATGCTATGGGGATGCAAATTACAGAAAGATCCTTGATGAAAACCTGCTCCAGAGAGCTCAAGATCTCAGACTGGGGTGAAGGTTTACCTTCCAACAGGACAACGACCCTAAGCACACAGCTAAGACAACGCAGGAGTGGCTTCAGGACAAGACTCTGAATGTCCTTGAGTGGCCCAGCCAGAGCCCGGACTTGAACCCGATCAAACATATCTGGAGAGACCTTAAAATAGCGCTGCAGCAATGCTCCTCATCCATCCCGATAGAGCTTGAGAGGACCTGCAGAGAGGAATGAGAGAACCTCCCCAAATACTGGTGTGCCAAGCTCATAGCATCATACCCAGGAAGACTTGTGTAACGGGTGTTGTCGGAAGGATGAGACCAAGGCGCAGCGTTCTTTGAGTTCCACATAAGTTATTAACGAAATGAAAATGTAGAAAAGACAAAACAATAAAGAATACTGAACATCTTCATTGCGCAAACTATCTGCACACAAACAAAGAACATGATCCCACACAGAAGGAGGGAAAAGTGCTGCCTAAGTATGATCCCCAATCAGAGACAACGATAGACAGCTGCCTCTGATTGGGAAGCACACCTGCCAAGAAACAAAGAATTAAAGATCATAGAATGCCCACCCAAATCACACCCTGACCAAATAGAGACATAAAAAGGCTCTCTAAGGTCAGGGCGTGACAGTACCCCTCCCAAAAGGTGCAGACTCCAGCCGCAAAACATGAACCTATAGGGGAGGGTCCGGGTGGGCATCTATCTGCGGTGGCGGCTCTGGTGAGGGACGTAGACCCCACTCCACCTCTGGCTCACCCCACTTTGGTGGCGCCTCTGGTGCGGGGACCCTCATCGCTGGGGACCCTCGCAGCAGGCCCCGGATTGGGGACCCTCACCTTAGGCCACAGACTGGGGACCCTCGTTGCGGGCCCCGGACTGGGGACCATGGATCATCACTGGAGGCTTCGTGCCATGGATCATCACTGGAGGCTGGGTTCGTGGAGCTGGCACAGGATATATTGGGCCGTGGAGACGCACCACAACCCATCCTGGCTGAATGCCAACTCTAGTTCGACAAATGCGAGGAGCTGGAATAGAGCGCACCGGGCTGTGCATGCCCACCGGAGACACAGTGCGTATTACCGCATAACATCGTGCCCGCCTAGTCACTCTCTCCTCACGGTAAGCACGGGGAGTTGGCTCAGGTCTATAACCTGACTCCGCCAATCTCCTCGTGTGCCCCCCAAAACATTTTTTGGGGGGCTGCCTCTCAGGCTTCCATGCTGGCCGTGTGCCCTTGTAACGCTGGGCCCCCTTTCTAGCTCCCTCCGCCTTCCTAGCTGCTTCCACCCATTCCCATGGGAGGCGATCCCTTCCGGCCAGGATGTCCTCCCATGTCCAGTCCTCCTGAACACGCTGCTAGGTCTTTTTGTGGTGGGATCTTCTGTAACGGGTGTCGTCGGAAGGATGAGATCAAGGCACAGCGTTCTTTGAGTTCCACATAATTTATTAATGAAGTGAAACTTTAGAAATGACAAAACAATAAAGAATACAACGACCGAACAGCTTCATTGTACAAACTACCTGCACACAAACAAAGAACAAGATCCCACACAGAAGGAGGGAAAGGGCTGCCTAAGTATGATCAACGATAGACAGCTGCCTCTGATTGGGAACCACGCTCGGCCAGAAAAAATAAATAAAGAACATAGAATGCCCACTAAAAATCACACCCTGACCAAACCAAATAGAGACATAAAAAGGCTCTCTAAGGTCAGGGCGTGACAACTTGAGGCTGTAATCGCTGACAAGGGTGCTTCGACAAAGTATGGAGTAAAATGTCTGAATAATTATGTCAATGTGATATTATTGTTTTTATATTTAATACATTTCCAAAAATGATGTGTTATTCTGTGTATATTGAAAAAACGATTTAATCAATTTTAGAATATGGCTGTAAAGTAACAACATGTGGAAAAAGTCAACGGGTTTGAATACTTTCCGAATGCAGTGTATCTTTTAACTATGCTGTGATGTTTAACATACAATTTGAATCTGTCTAGACTCCACAGATTGTGAGTTGAAGGTAAATCATTTTACTAATAGACAGAACAGGTCTCTCCAGATCTCCCATCAATGCTATTTCTAAGGTCAATTTTAGATTAATGTTATGCTTTCAGCCATTCTTGTACCTGAGACCTGAAACAGGCTACCTGAGGGCAATTCCAAAACAAATGATATATTGGTTCTGTATCCCCACAACAAAATCTGCAGAGCTGCGATGATTGAATGCCATTCAGCATTTTGTTGGTGGCAAGAATTCTGTACAATAAATTTAGCTGAAAAGCACAACGTTTTCAATATTGCATCATTTTATATATCAACTCATACACCCTGTGCCATGGAATCTGTACATCAGAAATCTTTTCATAACTATTTTGCAATCTGTATGGCAATCCTGGTCCTCAAATAAAACTGGAATACTTTCCTATTTATGCTATTTTATTCCTCCTCTAGTTTTGACCATTTATATTTGGCATACTGACCAGTTCCCTACCTCCTCCCGCTGCCACCAGTTCCCTCCCTCCTCCCGCTGCCACCTGCCTCCACCAGTTTTGATCCTTTACATTGGGCAGACAGACCATTTCCCTACCTCCTCTTGCTGCCACCTGCCTCCTCCATTTTTGGGGTATTGCTATAATCAAATGGTTGTAATATTGGATAGACTTTCCCATACAATTCTGATAACCCCATGAAATACATAACTCTACCATTCCAAATTACCATATCATTTTTAAAAAAAAATACTTTTCAAAAAAAAAATTCAATCAATTTTTTTTTCAATCAACCAGCACATTAATATATCTTTTCAGGGGATGAAATTGAAAATGTAACCAGCTCTGCAATGTTTGTTTGAGAGAGTGTTTAGTGCTTTTATATTTAATAATGTCAACCCATCAAGTTCATATGAATTATACATCTCAGATCTCAGATACAGCAAAATATGTTTTGCTCATATCAGTGAGTAAGTGAGTAAACTGGGATATGACTAAGGAGTTAATCAGTAAAGAAATTCAATAAATAGACAGGTGTGGACCTCGCAATGGTTGCAGGATCTTGTCTATTTTTACTAGTTTTCTATTGATATTCATTGTGGAGAGCTCATTTATATATTTTGTAAGATGAATTTCAAGTTTGTCTATTTCAACGTCAGCCCATTTTATAGATAAACTGCAGGGTAATGTAAAAGTAAAAAAATGTAAGATCCAACATGTAATATTGTACACTTATCATAATTAGGTTTTAGTCCAGACAGCCAGAAAAGTTATCTAGCTCTTCAATGAGACATTGCAGGGATCTAGCTTGCGGACTTAATATAAAACTTGAGTCAATAGCATACATAGACACCTTTGTTTTTAAGCCTTGGATTTCTAATCCTCTAATGTTGTTATTTGATCTGATTTTAATAGCTAGCATTTCGATGGCCATAATGAATTGATATGGTGACAGCGGACACCCTTTTTTAACGCCTCTTGACCATTCAAAACTCTGAGAAGTAGCCGCTATTAACTACTTTACACCTGGGGTTGCTATACATTACTTTTATCCATTTAATAAGAGACTCACTGAAATTATAAATAAAATTCAGTTTTACTTTATCAAAGGCCTTTACAAAATCTGCTATAAACACCAGGCCTGGCTTCTTATATGTTTCATGTTGTTATATTATTTCTAGTAGTTAATCTCCAATGTATCGTCCAAGTAAAAACTGGTCTGATCAGGATGAACAATACCTGTGTCATGATCGTTGTATACATAATGAGCGGACCAAGGCGCAGCGTGAGTAGAGTTTCACGTATTTATTAAAGTGAACCTTCAAAAACAACAAAGAATAAACAAACGTGCAGTTCATAGCGCACATAGCACTAAACCAAATCAAAACAATATCCCACAAACGCAGGTGGGAAAAGGACCACACTAAGTATGATCCCCATTTAGAGGCAACGATCATCAGCCCCAAGGGCTCTCTATGGTCAGGGCATGACAGTACCCCCCCAAAGGTGCGGACTCCGACCACAAAACCTGAACCTGGATGGGGAGGGTTAGGGTGGGCAACTAGCGTCGGTGGCAGCTCCGTGCGGGACGTAGCCCCCGCTCAGACTGCAGATCTGACCCTGAAGCCTGGCTGAACGCCATTCCCGGACTGGGCACTGGAGCAGCGGAAGGCTCCGGCCATGGAGCGGGACTGGATGCCGTGCCTGGATCGGGCACCGGCGCAGAGGAAGGCTCCAGCCATGGCACCGGCGCAGGAAGCTCCGGGCCGTGGACCGTCAATGGAAGCTTCAGACCGTTGACTGTCACTGGAAGCTCCCGACCGTTAATCGTCACTGGAGTCTCCGGACTGTTGCCCGTCACTGGAGGCTCCAGACCGTTGACCGTTGCTGGAAGCTCTGGACTGTGAACTGTCTCTGGAAGCTCTAGACTGTAGACCGTCACTGGAGACTCCATACCGTAGATCGTCACTGGAGTCTACGGAAAGTAGACCCGTCACTGGAGGCTCTGGACTGTGAACCGTCGCTGGAAGCTCTGGACTGTGAAACGTCGCTGGAGGTGTCCGGGCTGTAGACCGTCGCTGGAGACTCTGGACTGTACACGCGCACTGGTGGACAAGTGTGGGGAGCCGGCACAGGATGTACCAGGCTGGGGTGGCGCACTGGATGCCTGGTGCGTGGAGCCGGAACAGGTAGCACCAGACTGAATCTATATTGTACTGGAAAGATCATCAAAGGTAAACGGTTAATTTGATTGCTTTTCTGATTTTCGTGACCAAGCTTCCTGCTGCTAGCTGGACATAATGCTATGCTAGGCTGTCGATAAACTTACACAAACTCTTGTCTTGCTTTGGCTGTAAGGCATAATTTCAAAATCTGAGATGACAGGGTGAACCTCTCGGAACTACACATCCCGGATCCGGGAGAATTGTTTTCAACTACACCAATTTGCATAGCGCAACGGTCAAAAAATATTACTAGAAAATATTCATATTCATGAAATCACAAGTGAAATATAATGAAACACAGCTTAGCCTTTTGTTAATCACCCTGTCATCTCAGATTTTGAAATTATGCTTTACAGCCAAAGCAGAACAAGCGTTTGTGTTGGTCACGTTGTGTTGAGAAATCCATCGGAAATAGAGGTCACGACAACGCCGAAAAATTCCAAATTATGTCCATAATATCGACAGAAACATGGCAAACGTTTTTATAAACAATCCTCAAGGTGTTTTTCAAATATCTATTCGATAATATATCAACCGGGACAATTGGCTTTTCAGTAGGAGTGAGAGGAAAAATGTCAACCTCTGTCTTTTGCGCAAGAATCACTCTGAGAGCCCTCAGCTGGCCACTTACGCAATGTAGTCATTTACGCTCATTCTTAAACATAAAGGCGTGAAACTACGTCACAATGCTGTAGACACTTTAGGGAATACGTAGAAAAATGAATCTGGTTGATATCCCTTTCAGTGGCCAATAGGGGTGCATAGGAACACAACGGTTTCAAAACATGAGTCACTTCCTGATTGGATTTTTCTTAGGCTTTCGCCTGCAATATCAGTTCTGTTATACTCACAGACAATATTGTGACAGTTTTGTTTTCTATCCTAAGCTGTCAATTATATGCATATTCTAGCATCTGGTCCTGAGAAATAGGCGGTTTACTTTGGGAAAGTTATTTTTCCAAAAATAAAAATAGTGCCCCCTAGTTTCAAGAGGTTTTAACAAAAGGCTAATCTGTGTTTTGCTATATTTCACTTGTGATTTCATGAATATGAACATTTTCTAGTAATATTATTTGATTGTTGCGCTATGCTATTCAGCGTTGCTGATGACAAATATACCGGATCCGGGATGGGTGGTTCTAAGAGGTTTTAAAATCATTCCATATGTTAATTTAGTAGATCCCACCCCTCCCCTGGCTTAGACAGGGCTTAGACTCTAGAGGATTTTAATAGGCACTTACTATAGTTATTTTTTTATTTCACCTCTTGATATGGAAAAACATATTTTGAACATGTGCTCTTTATGACAGATGGAAATACCATAGAGGTTGTTCATGGCATAGAGGTCAATCTGGTGCCAACATATTACTGTAGATGAACCTGTTACATGTTGTTATACAGATGAATAACTTAACCCAACAAATGACCTGTCTAACTTGTGCTTGACACTATGTTCATGTCAGAGACTTGTTATGCTTAAGCTTAAGTTAGGTCAACCTTTAGTTTTAAAATGCTTAAGTGAATGGTCATGCTAAACATTACGTTGTGCGGGTTGCTATAACAACACTTTAAAATTGGTTTAGGACTTTATTGAATTTGCAAAACAGTACAAAAGTTGTCTGACCTTGTGTCCAATGGTACGGTATTATAATGCAACACAATGGTGTCTTGGATTTCTTAAATGCCAGGCTTACATAAGAACATAAGATTTATTTGCAAATGTATTTGAGTGAACTACACATTTTATCTCGGTGAAACTGAAGAGAAGGTCATAATTTGATTTCCATCTAAATCTTATTACAGTTTAGCAAATACTGGTTGAAACACAATATAATGTTGGCCCACGAAGATTAATTTATATTTTTGTCATGCCATTTCACATTATAATGTCACTGGAGATGTGTACCAGTTGAAACCTGCATATTTCAACAGTCCTGGATGACAATCACAGACTGAGTATTCAGCAACCCTGACAAATGTGCGCGCTTTTCAGTTAAAGCCGATTTATGTTTAATGCTGCATCTGCTCTGGCCGTACAGCATTTAAGGCAATGCGGAATGTGCAGTAGTCAGGACATTCATACAGCAGAGCTATTGTGAAGAAAGTTGTCAATGAAGTTAGTTTGTGTTTATTTTGAACGTACTGCCCCCACCTACTGTCAACCAATCATGTCAGCGTGGAGCTATACGGAACTATCAAAGCCCTCCAAATGGTTAAAAAATTTGGGCGGCACACAGCATCGCCATACGGAGCTTGATTTGGCCTCCAGACCTCATTGCCAGATCAAGCGTAAATCGGCTTTATTACCCATCAAATGGAAGTTCATAGAAAAACACCTATGTTGATAAAAACCGGTGGGCCTATTGCAACGAACATTGGCCAGTAAACTAACACAAGGTAATCTCTTGTTAAACCGTCAATATGTGCTGAAATCACCCGCACAGCTGATCTCAATTGCAACCACAATTGGCCACAGATATAACGATCCCTAAAGCAAATGTCATGCTTATCTTTTAGTCCTGATTGCTGCCAAAATAAATTACAACTATTTCGCTCTCTGCTTGTGATATTCATTGGAATAATTTAATCCTGCTATTTTAGTAGACTAAGGGCGATGTATATATTTCACAATCGTTCCGTACAACTGATGTAGCCTAACCTACACATACATGAATGGAAAAACCATGGTGTTAGATTTTCGTTTTTAGTTTCCAAATATGTAATAGATGATTAATGATTTCATTAATGATTTCACTTGTCTAAATAAAATATGGCCAAAATTGTAATAATCTTGAACTGTAGGCAACACATTTGACATTTGAAACTAAATCGTGATTGTGTAGTAGGCAATTTTTTAAATTATCTTATTTTGGGGCTGCAGGTAGCCTAGTGGTTAGAGCGTTTGGCCAGTAACTGAAAGATTGCTAGATCATATCCCGATTTGACAAGTTAAAATCTGTCGTTCTGCTCCTGAACAAGGCAGTTAACCCACTGTTCCCCAGTAGGCCGTCATTGTAAATAAGAATTTGTTCCTAACTGACTAAATAAATAAAAATATTGTATTTATGTCTTAATCTTAATAAAAGAAACAGATGGAAAGTGCTTCATTTTATATTGACATGTAAATTGTCTATCACACATGTTGCTGCAATCAATATCACTTTCATTTACAATTTGGTAATTCCTTTTAAAATTGGTCTTCATTTTTGCAGAAGAGTAGCCTCGAAGTACAGTAGGCATAATTTGGCTAAGCAGTTATCTGCAATTACACATGTTTTGACATAGGCTACATTTCTAGTGAAATCAAAATATTCCAGTCGTTATATGTCATAGTCTTCCATTTATCTTTTTCATATTACAATTTTGTTGTTCCTGATAGGATATATTCCTTCATTGGGGCGGGAGTAGTGAACGCAGACAATGTCCATTTCCGCTGTTTAGTATCAAGCTGGCTTGTCACCATAACAACGTCAGATCAGTTGGTCTGCTAATTTATTCCAGTGTTCTTTTTGTTGCGAACATAGTTATTTTAGCTCAAAGCTCTGTGTAATCTCCCGTGGTTAGCGTGTCAAAGAAGCCAGCTTTAACACAATGGTACATGTAAATTTCAGCTTTTCGTTGCAATGCACCCACTGTGTTTAGGCATGAAAACCTTCAGGGTAGGTGCTATTCAGGTGTGAGACACTTAAGAAATAATCAATCACAACCATAACACAATTCAGGAAATAGGTAGACAGAAATACCTATTGGCCACATTAAAATAGGCTTTTATCCTTCCCTTACTTTTATCCCGAATCAATACCGCTCCTAAATGAGCAAATAGCCATGTTTATTTGTGAACGTGCTCCTCTCATCAGTAAGAATTAGAGCACTAATAGAGGTAACTGCCATAATAAAGAAAACTCCAACACGAAGTGTCTTAATAGGGTATTTGGCCACCACGAGCCAGAACAGCTTCAATTCCGCTTGGCATAGATTCTACAAGTGTCTGGAACTCTATTGGAGGGATGTAAAACCATTCTTCCTGAAGAAATTCCATTATTTGGTGTTTTGTTGAAGGTGGTGAAAAATTCTGTCTCAGTCGTCGCTCCAGAATCTCCCATAGGCAGTGGTGGATTTAGGTCTTTAGGTGACATGCGCAGCCGCCCAGGGCGGCATCTTGCCGGGGGCAGCATGGGGTGCCCGCACAAAAAGTTGTAATGGTGACATTTGCGTGATCAGTTATCCATCACTCATTAGCACTTACATCAATGATATCATGTCACGGTGTGGGACTACGGGTCAATTAACCTTGTCGGAGTGGGTGCTCTGATTCTAGTTTGTGAGCTAGGCAGGCTACTGCCAGGGTGTCAGGCCCTGACCGTAGATTGCCTTGTATGTTTCTATTTTTTGTTTGGTCAGGGTGTGATGTGGGTGGGCATTCTATGTTTGTATGTCTAGGTTTTGTATTTCTATGTTTTGGCCAGGTATGGTTCTCTTTCAGGGACAGCTGTCTTTCATTGTCTCTGTTTGAGAACCATACTTAGGTACCCTGTTTCCCCACTGTTAGTTGTGGATGGTTATTTTCTGTTTAGTGTTGGTTGCACCTTGCAGAACTGTTTCGGCTAGTCTTTTGTTATTTTATATTCAGTGTTCAGTTCAGTATATTAAAGATGAACACGTACACCGCTGCATTTTGGTCTGACGATTCCTCTTCTTCTTCCGATGAATGCCGTGACACAGGGTAGGTCTCCCAGTCAGAAGTACGAGATGGGGCGGGGGTAGGTTGACCTCAGGTCTCCCCACTGGAAGCCCGAGGTAGGGGAGGCGGGGGAATCTATCAAATAGCGCCCCTGTAACTTCTCAACTGGCAGCTTCATTAAATAGTACCTGCAAAACACCAGTCTCCACGTCAACAGTGAAGAGGAAACTCCGGGATGCTGGTTTTCTAGGCAGAGTTGCAAAGAAAAAGCCCTATCTCAGACTGGACAATAAAAATATAAGATTAAGATGGGAAAAATAACACAGAGACTGGACAGGAACTCTGTCCAGAGGAATTGACAAGGTAGGGATGGTATACAGAAGATAGCCCTATTTGGTAACTGACCAAGTCTATATTATGAAAAGAATAGCTGTCACGCCCTGGTCTTAGTATTTAGTGTTTTCTTTATTATTTTGGTCAGGCCAGGGTGTGACATGGGTTTATTATGTGGTGTGTTTAGTCTTGTTTTTTTTTGTAGGTATTGGGATTGTGGTATAGTGGGGTTATCTAGAAAAGTCTATGGTTGCCTGAAGTGGTTCTCAATCAGAGGCAGGTGTTTATCGTTGTCTCTGATTGGGAACCATATTTAGGCAGCCATATTCTTTGAGTGTTTCGTGGGTGATTTTTCCTGTTTCCTTATTAAACATGTATGAAAATTACCACGCTGCATTTTGGTCCGATCCTTGCTACACCTCTTCGTCAGAGGAGTAGATAGAAGAAAACCGTAACAGAATCACCCACCACAACAGGACCAAGCGGCGTGGTGACAGGCAGCGGCAGGAGGAGCAGCGATCACAGGACTTCTGGACTTGGGAGGAGATATTGGACGGAAAAGGACCCTGGGCACAGCCTGGAGAATATCGCCGCCCCAAAGAAGAGCTGGAGGCGGCGAAAGCGGAGAGGCGCTGGTATGAGGAGGCAGCACGGCGACGCGGATGGAAGCCCGAGAGTCAGCCCCCAAAAATGTATTGGGGGGCTCACAGGGAGTATGGCTACGCCAGGTAGGAGACCTGCACAAACTTCCTGTGCTTACCGGGGGGCTAGAGAGACCGGGCAGGCACCGTGTTATGCTGTGGTGCGCACGGTGTCTCCAGTGCGGTTGCATAGCCCGGTGCGGTACATACCACCTCCTCGTATGGGCCGGGCTAGAGTGGGCATCGAGCCAGGTAAGGTTGGGCAGGCTCGGTGCTCAAGAGCTCCAGTACGCCTGCACGGCCCGGTCTATCCAGTACCACCTCCACGCACCAGCCCTCCGGTGGCAGCTCCCCGCACCAGGCTTCCTGTGCATGTCCTCGGCCCAGTACCACCAATGCCAGCACCACGCATCAGGCCTACAGTGCGCCTCGCCTGTCCAGCGCTGCCAGAGCCTTCCTCCTCTACAGCGCTGTCGGAGTCTCCTGCCTGTCCAGCGCTGCCGGAGCCTTCCTCCTTTAGAGTGCTGCCGGAGTCTCCCGCCTGTTCAGCGCTGCCAGAGCTGCCAGTCAGCATGGAGCTGCCAGTCTGCATGGAGCAGCCAGAGCTGCCAGTCTGCATGGAGCAGCCAGAGCTGCCAGTCTGCATGGAGCAGCCAGAGCTGCCAGTCTGCATGGAGCAGCCAGAGCTGCCAGTCTGCATGGAGCAGCCAGAGCCGCCAGTCAGCAGGGAGCAGCCAGAGACTCCAGTCAGCCAGGATCTTCCAGATCCGCCAGTCAGCCAGGATCCGCCAGTCAGCCAGGATCTTCCAGATCCGCCAGTCAGCCAGGATCCACCAGTCAGCCAGAATCTTCCAGATCCGCCAGTCAGCCAGGATCCACCAGTCAGCCAGAATCTTCCAGATCCGCCAGTCAGCCAGGATCCGCCAGTCAGCCAGGATCCGCCAGTCAGCCAGGATCCGCCAGTCAGCCAGGATCCGCCATTCAGCCAGGATCCGCCAGTCAGCCAGGATCTGCCAGAACCACCAGCCAGCCAGGATCTGCCAGAGCCAACTACCTGCCTGAGCTTCCTCTCAGTCCTGAGTTTCCCCTCAGTGCTGAGCTACCCCTCAGTGCTGAGCTACCCCTCAGTGCTGAGCTACCCCTCAGTGCTGAGCTACCCCTCAGTCCCGAGCTGCCCCTCAGTCCCGAGCTGCCCCTCAGTCCCGAGCTGCCCCTCAGTCCCGAGCTGCCCCTCAGTCCGAGCTTCCCCTCAGTCCAGTGGGGTCCTTGGTGAGGGTTACTAGGCCAAGGTCGGCGGCAAGGGTCGCCAATCAAGGGACGCGATGCATGCGGACTAAGACTTTATTGGAGTGGGGTCCACGTCCCGTGCCGGAGCCGCCACCGTGGACAGACGCCCACCCGGACCCTCCCCTATGGGTTTTGGTGTGTGGCCGGGAGTCCGCACTTTGGGGGGGGTTCTGTCACGCCCTGGTCTTAGTATTTTGTGTTTTCTTTATTATTTTGGTCAGGCCAGGGTGTGACATGGGTTTATTATGTGGTGTGTTTAGTCTTGTTTTTTTTTGTAGGAATTGTGATTGTGGTATAGTGGGGTTATCTAGAAAAGTCTATGGTTGCCTGAAGTGGTTCTCAATCAGAGGCAGGTGTTTATCGTTGTCTCTGATTGGGAACCATATTTAGGCAGCCATATTCTTTGAGTGTTTCGTGGGTGATTGTTCCTGTCTCTGTGTTAGTTTGCACCAGTCTAGGCTGTTTCGGTTTTCGCGTTACGTTTCTTGTTTTTGTATTGTTTGTTTTTCATCTTTATTAAATATGTATGAAAATTACCACGCTGCATGTTGGTCCAACTCTCCTTCACCGCAAGAAAACCGCAACAATAGCTTAAATGAGCAAAGGGAAACAAGTCCATCATTATTTTAAGGCATGAAGGTCATTCAATCCGGAAAATTTCAAGAACTTCGAAAGTTTCTTTAAGTGCAGTCGCAAAAACCATCAAACGCTATGATGAAACTGGCTCTCATGAGGACCGCCACAGGAAAGAAAGACCCAGATTTACCTCTGCTGCAGAGGAGTTCTCAGCCTCAGCAATCGGCAATTAACTGCACCTCAGATTACAGCCCAAATAAATACTTCACGGAGTTCAAGTAACAGACTCATCTCAACATCAAGTGTTCAGAGGAAACTGCATGAATCAGAACTTCATGGTCAAATTTCTGCATAGAAACCACTGCTAAAGGACACCAATAACAAGAAGAGACTTGCTTGGGCCAAGAAACATGAGCAATGGACATTAGAACAGTGGACATCTGTCCTTTGGCCAAATGTAAGATTTTTGGTTCCAACCGCTGTGTCTTTGTGAGACGCAGAGTAGGTGAAGGGATCTCCGCATGTGTGGTTCCCACCGTGAAGCATGAAGGGGGAGGTGTGATTGTGTGGGGATGCTTTGTTGGTGACACTGTCTGTGATTTATGTAGAATTCAAGGCACACTTAACCAGCACGTCTATCACAGAATTCTGAAGTGATACACCGTCCCATCTGATTTGTGCTTAGTGGTACTATCATTTGTATTTCAACAGGACAATGACCCAAAACACATATTTGACCAAGGAGAGTGATGGAGCGCTGCATCAGATGACCTGGCCTCCACAATCACCCGACCTCAACCCGATTGAGATGGTTTGGGATGAGTTGGACTGCAGAGTGAAGGAAAAGCAGCCAACAAGTGCTCAGCATATGTGGGAACTCCTTCAAGACTCTTAGAAAAGCTTTCCAGGTGACTACCTCATGAAGCTGGTTGAGGGACTGCCAAGAGAGTGCAAAGCTGTCATCAAGGCAAAGGGTGGCTACTTTGAAGAATCTAAAACATCACATGTTTTTTGGTTACTACATGATTCCATATGTGTTATTTCATAGTTTTGATGTCTTCACTGTTATTCTACAATGTAGAAAATAGTGAAAATAAAGAAAAACCCTTGAATGAGTAGGTGTGTCCAAACTTTTGACTGATACTGTACATGTGCGCAGTTACATAGATTACATTTACAACAATATCTAGCCCAATATAAATATATTTGGCATAATCCTCAACCTTTGCACAGGTTATTTTGTCAGTGATACACTGGCCAGTCGACCCAGTAGGGTTACTGGGTACGCAACCCAATTCTGATAATTTCCACTAATTGGTCTTTTGACGAATCACATCAGATATTTTCATGTCAGCATTTTTTCAGAGCTGATCTGATTGGTCCAAAGACCAATTACTGGAAAAAAAATGTCAGAATTAGGTTGCCTATACGGGGGGTTTGAGGCTTAATGATACCAGATAGCAATTATCCACCAACATTGTTTTCAAACAAGAGTGTAAGTCCCACACCCACTACAACATTTTCTATGACCTAAGAGACTGGCTCATGTGTGTGTGGTGGGGATTTGTTATTCTTAAATTAGTTTTGATTTCAGGGATTATTAAAAGTGACAAGAAATCATGGCTCAGTTTACAGCCTGCATTTTCAGACTGACATTTGTTACTTTCAAGTTATGAAACATTTCAAAATCACATTTCAGAAATTTGATATCTGATTTTCAATGTCTTCCAATATGGCATCTCTCGTGGTATTCCACACTGTTTTTTGGCCGTTTTCTTGGATGACTAGAATATCTCAAATAGTTAACCTCTCCCCTATTTTCTCCCTCTGGAGTGGAGGGCTAATGTTTTCCAGATGAACACTAGAATATTTTCTTTAAGGCAGAGAGGCCAGTGTTAGCCTGTAATGTTCCATTGGGCATACAATATCTAACAATGGCCAGCCTTGTCTGACTTGGCTGGGGAGTAGGTGTGTGTGTGGCGGGATATGTGTATCCCTGTGTGTGTGGACAGTTGAAGGGGTTGATACTAGCTGCTATTTCAGAATCGTTATCTGTTAATCTAAAACTAGGCTTCCATACTAACTGTGTCAGTGGATCTGTTGGACATGAGACCACTTTTGGCTGACTTCCTTATACTATGGTCATATGGCTCTGATTAGGTATGTGAGTAAGTGAGTGAATAACTAGGATATACAGTTAAAGTCGGAAGTTTACATGCACCTTAGCCAAATACATTTAAACTCAGTTGTTCACAATTCCTGACATTTAATCCTAGTCAATATTCACTGTCTTAGGTCAGTTAGGATCAGCACTTCATTTTAGAGATGTGAAATGTTAGAATAATAGTAGAGAGAGTGATTTATTTCAGCTTTTATTTCTTTCATCACATCCCCAGTGGGTCATAAGTTTACATACACTCAATTAGTATTTGGTAGCATTGCCTTTAAATTGTTTAACTTGGGTCAAACATTTTGGTTAGCCTTCCACAAGCTTCCCACAATACGCTGGGTGAATTTTGGCCCATTCCTTCTGACAGAGCTGGTGTAACTGAGTCAGGTTTGTAGGCCTCCTTCCTCGCACACTCTTTTTCAGTTCTGCCCACAAATTTTCTATAGGATTGAGGTCAGGGCTATGTGATGGCCACTCCAATACCTTGACTTTGTTGTCCTTAAGCCATTTTGCCACAACTTTGGAAGAATGCTTGGGGTCATTGTCCATTTAGAAGACCCATTTGCGACCAATCTTTAACTTCCTAACTGATGTCTTTAGATGTTGCTTCAACATATCCGCATAATTTTCCTGCCTCATGATGACATCTATTGTGTGAAGTGCACAAGTCCCTCCTGCAGCAAAGCACCCCCACAACATGATGCTTCCAACTCCGTGCTTCACGGTTGGGATGGTGTTCTTCGGCATGCAAGCCTCCCCCTTTTTCCTCCAAACATAACGATGGCCAATATGCCCAAACAGTTCTATTTTTGTTTCATCAGACCAGAGGACATTTCTCCAAAAAGTACAATCTTTGTCCCCATGTGCAGTTACAAACCGTAATCTAGATTTTATGGTGGTTTTGGAGCAGTGGCTTCCTCCTTGCTGAGCGGCCTTTCAGGGTATGTCGATATAGGACTCGTTTTACTGTGGATATAGATACTTTTGTGACGGTTTCCTCCAGCATCTTCACAAGGTCCTTTGCTGTTGGTCTGGGATTGATTTGCACTTTTCGCACCAAAGTACGTTCATCTCTAGGAGACAGAACGTGTCTCCTTCCTGAGCAGTATGACGGCTGCGTGGTCCCATGGTGTTTATACTTCCATACTATTGTTTGTACAGATGAACGTGATACCTTCAGGCATTTGGAAATTGCTCCCAATGATGAACCAGACTTGTGGAGGTCTACAATATTTTTCTGAGGTCTTGGCTGATTTCTTTTGATTTTCCCATGATGTCAAACATACACTAAGTTGACTCTGCCTATGTAAACTTCTGACCCACTGTAATTGTGATACAGTGAATTATAAGTGAAATAATCTGTCTGTAAACAATTGTTGGAAAAATGACTTGTGTCATGCACAAAGTCTATATCCTAACTAGAGGTCGACCGATAATGATTTTTCAACACCGATAACGATACCGATTATCAGAGGCAGGTGTTTATCGTTGTCTCTGATTGGGAACTATATTTAGGCAGCCATATTCTTTGAGTGTTTCGTGGGTGATTGTTCCTGTCTCTGTGTTTGTTTGCACCAGATAGGCTGTTTCGGTTTTCACGTTACGTTTGTTGTTTTGTATTGTTTGTGTTTTCATCTTTATTAAAGATGTATACAAATAACCACGCTGCATTTTGGTCCTCCTCTCTTTCGACGGAAGAAAACCTTAACAATATGCAAATAAATGTCAATTGATTTTTTTTAAATTAAACGAAGTGCATCTAGTTTGCAGTCTTTCCAGCTTCAGTTTGAAGTCATTTTGTTAGCTGTGTTAATGGCTAGCTCTTCTAAACAACAGTGTGAAATTGTTATGGATGTATCCAAAGAAATGTCACTAGAAAACAGCTTGAACAAATACAAATGCGGCTACTTTGCTGTTATTCTAGCTGCACTTATTGAGATGACTGTAAGTTAGCCGTAACGTAAACTCACTCACTTTTGTACATCGCCTTGGTCCGTACAATTTACCTTATTGTTGCGCCCAAAAAACGTAATACTTCCAGATCAACTGTAATATCAATACCAATGTGAAGCACAATTTCTCCTCTTTCCTACAAAATCCATGACGCTACCTTCATCATGCCCATCTCTGCATAATTCCAGAAGGCAATGAGCTCCGTTGGGTCTTTAAAACAAATTGCGGGTGGGGAGCGAAGGCTACAAAGTGATCTTGAAAGGGGGAAATATGTTGTGTGAAGAAACAGTTTTTTCCCCTGATTTGTCCAACTAATCAACTTTAAAATGTAAATAAAACACAGAGTTTATTTAATGTCTCATCACATACCTATTTGAAGTGGGGTTTAGGGCTGCGCTAACATTAGCCTCACAAGTGAACTGCAGCTGTTCCGGCTTTTGAGTGTCATGATGGCTCGCAGTAATGACATGCAAAAAAATGCAATTGGCACCCTAGTCATGAAATATTAGTTTAATATTAGCAATAATTATATTAATTTAGACAAATCATGAATAATGACGTTTTCTTATGAAGTTTTCTTGTATATGGTTAAGCATGATTTTAATCTGCAAGAGAAGGGCTACCCTTGGTGGAAAGAGGCTGTACGGCACAGAATGAGTTGCAAATGTGCGCTGTACGTTACGTAGTGATACGTCAGATGTAACATACAGCGTCAGAGGGGTCCGTTTTTTCATCTTTTCTCCAATACTGTTAGTCCATTACCATGTCATCAATGCTGAATCGAAACGTAGTTCACCCCGGATTTTGATGCCAACACAGTCACTACAATCCCATTCGTTTTCATTGCAGCCTCGTTTGAATGTTGTGGTTACGCACATTTGTACGGAATGGGGTGAGTTTACATTAGTTGGCTAGCTAGCAAGAAAAGGATAAGGACAAAAAGACTGAACAACTGAGTCGCGTCTCTAGCAACCAAACTGATAGAAAGAACAAACAGCTTGTGTAGTGTCTCCTGACCCCTCCTGTCTCAGCCTCCAGTATTTATGCTGCAGTAGTTTATGTGTCGGGAGGCTAGGGTCAGTTTGTTATACCTGGAGTACTTCTCCTGTCCTATTCGGTGTCCTGTGTGAATTTAAGTGTGCTCTCTCTAATTCTCTCTTTCTTTCTCTCTCTCGGAGGACCTGAGCCCTAGGACCATGCCTCAGGACTACCTGACATGATGACTCCTTTGCTGTCCCCAGTCCACCTGGCCGTGCTGCTGCTCCAGTTTCAACTGTTCTGCCTTGTTATTATTGGACCATGCTGGTCATTTCTGAACATTTGAACATCTTGGCCATGTTCTGTTATAATCTCCACCCGGCACAGCCAGAAGAGGACTGACCCCACATAGCCTGGTTCCTCTCTAGGTTTCTTCCTAGGTTTTGGCCTTTCTAGGGAGTTTTTCCTAGCCACCGTGCTTCTACACCTGCATTGCTTGCTGTTTGGGGTTTTAGGCTGGGTTTCTGTACAGCACTTTGAGATATCAGCTGATGTATGAAGGGCTATATAAATACATTTGATTTGATTTGATTTGTAGCATCCCTAGATTTGTGCCGGGCCTATATCTTGTGGAAGGATGAAATGGTATTAATAAATTAATCAAAATAATGTTTTTAATGAAAACATGTCAATCATTATTTGAATATGTTGGTGACCCGTTGTATAAAAGTGATAATGCGCTTGAAGCCGGTGTTTGGAGATAACTGTATATTGGCACGGTTTGCCGGGCCTCGGCTTCGTCTCGGGGCCTAACAACACCAGTGCCATTATATCCTCCAAACACCGGCTTCTCAGGCATTATCACTTAACTATGAAGCAGTCACTGATACAGAGTATTTTACCGTCTCCAAGAACAGCAACAATCCACCCTCTATGGAGCTTCAACCTTTTGGAATCGTGAAATGTTAACACCAGGAGTCTTGTATTTATATTGTCCGTTCCCTAACACACCATAAGATGACTGATTAAAACGCTACACATTTCATATAAAATATACCATCATCAGTGATATTCCAGGAGGATAGCACTAGCCACATCCATTTGCGGATTCATATCCAAGCTAATATGAGTGGACATGTGTGTAGCATGCCAAATTCACTATCATTACCCTGTAGCTCTGTTGTGGGTAGAATTCAGATGTGCCATACATACTTTTCCATTTAACTTGAGCCTTGAAGATGGGAAAGGCAAGGGAATCCTAACGCACAGCTGTTCTTCATTGATCTACACATGTCAGTTTGATTTGTAAGGGAGAAGCTGAATGTGATAAAAATAGAGCTGTTAATTCAACCAAGATCTCTAGGTAGAAACAATCTCTTTGTTTCTCACAAACAAATGCCCGTGTGACATTTGGGGGCCTCAGATACACTACAGATGTGGGCAGCGTGTAATGCCATTGGCTTACAGAGTTTCTCTCTTTTGGATTATGTTGTACTTCACACTGGTGTTTCAAGTTTCAGTGCCAAGAAACACCAAGTGGAACTGTGAGAACTGTTTCTAGGGATGAATCCATCAGAAGAAAATGAGAGACTTCCAAAATGGCCATCCCATGTGTTTATTATTAGGCTACCCCTTCTACATATTTCCAGAATCAGACCTCCTCCAACAATAGTCCCACATCAGTAGCTCAAGCAAAATACTCTCCATTGATTTACAAGGTGCTGTGACGAGGCCAAATATAACTCTTGACATTCTCTCTCCCTCTCTGTTTCTCTCACTCTTGTTTTTTTTCTCTCTCTCTCTCCTCTCCTCAAACTTGCAGAAAACTGCCTGACACAGCCCACTTGCAAATGCTCTCCCATTAGGCTACAGACAGAGGTAGCATAGAGACACAAGCAGTTAGTTAAGTTTCAATTAGTTAGGTAGAGTAGTATGCAGGTGGTAGCGTGTGCGTTAGGCCTTAGGTACTTTAATTATTGTTTAGTGAAGGATGAACACCTCCAGTCATGAGACTTGGAATCTCTCTATCTTTCTCAGAAGGCTATTCCCTCTGAATCACCTGACACACTATATTCTTCTGATTGGCTAATTCTCCTCAGAAAATGGAAGGGAACCAATGCTGCAGTTTCTTGAATTTTTAGATTAGGTAGAGTATCTCCCATCAATTTGTGACGTGTGTTCAAGAGCGATATTGGGTGGCAACTGAACCTGGTTCACAGGGGTCCATCGAATGTCATTTTTCTCTGGGGTATATTAAATTGGTTCTGTTTGGCCTACATTCTGAGTGTTATTTAGAGAGAAAGTGGGAGGACGTTCAGGGTTAATTACATTGGAGATCCCTGAAACTTTGGCCTTTGTGGTCAATGGACCCTAAGTCTGTCTCCCCCTGCGTGCCTCATCATGAGTCTCGTGAATGAACAGAGCCATTGCCAGCCCTACTGCCCTTCATGTCTGTTATGCCTGAAATGAGTCATTGCGTTTTAATTGCTGCAGCCAAGGCAACCTCAGAAACCAGGCTGACCATACAAATCAGGACATTTCCTGTTATTTGTTTGGCCATATTTTTTCATGACTGTCAACATGATAAGGTCACTTAACCAACAATGGAGAGTCTTCCAATTGCCATAAAGAAAACAACTAAATATGACAGATTTGGAAGATGACTGGGTTCATTTCCTTTTGAAAAAGTAAATAAAGGCTTACTCTTCCATTTGGGGTCTAGTGGGCCCTTGACTTGATCCGTTGATTGAAGTGGAGTAGTGGAAAAATATATATTCTAATATATATTTTGTATTGTATGATTTGGGTGGGAAAGGTCTTGTAAAAAAAAATGTGTTGGAGGAGAACTCAACTGCATTCAACCTCCATGCTTGGACAGAGCCAAGCATAAAAGTAAAACTACTTTTATCTCACTGAATCTTGACAAGAAAAGCATCTGTGTTTTTCTTCACATATAACGGCACATTCTGTTTGCTGAGGCTACCTCGGTGAACACTAGGCATCACTTTCTTGTTAGCATATTGTTGTCATTGAATCAGACCTGTGTTCAAATGGGGTATTTCAAATAGGGTATTTCAATTACTTTCAAAAACATTTGGAAGTAAGTATTTAGATACTTTTTCATTGAAAAGACAAAATTGGAATGTATTTGGAAATACACTTGGAAAGTATTTGAAAATACTCAAATACACTCACTCAAATACACTCTCATACATTTAACCCAGGTATCTCAACATAGTATTTTAAATATGTATGTGAAAAATACTTTCAAATAGTAGGCTATTTGTAGGAAATTATTAGAAAATACTTTCAAATACAAGTAGTTGATTCTGGCTCAAATGAATGATTTTTGCTCAAATGAGAATACTAAAATACACAGAAAATAGGTATTTAAATAACAAATACTCAAATACATGTATTTAAAAACCCAGCTCTGCATTGAATAGAGCCACACACAGATTGTGCCAAAAGCAGAAACTGCAAATTGGAGACTAGGAGTTTTAACTGAAATATCTGATCTGAGCTTAGTATCACTGTCAGCTGGCACACTGTATTGATCTGGTTCAACTGGATAGTAAACACCGAGAGAGACACACAGATACATTCACACACACTCACACACACACACACACACACACACACACACACACACACACATCGGACCATCAATTACACATTAGAAAATTGTGAGATTTTTCAAGGTGAAATAAATCCTAAACTTCTGCTGTTGATGAAATTCTTAACATACTGCATAATCATAATCAAGGCCTATGGAGCGCATTATCTGGGGAGCAGCAGAAGGTAGGGTTCATTCTGAGAAAGAGAGAAGAGCATTCACGCTCCGATGCCCTTTGCAAAATATCAAAGGATGTGAGAGAACATGCTACCTTACCAGATGAGCGCCCTCATCCCTATTCTGTAGGAGATCATCTGAAGGACTCACACCTCCCTCTCTTCTCACAGACTAAACAGAGGGAAGTAAAGGATGTGTGTATGTTTGTGAGAGAGAAAGAAAGAGATGTTCATCTGGTTGTTTTTATGGTTTTAAATTCAGAGTTGTGCAAGGTGACCATTGTTCCTGTTCCCAAGAAAGCTAAGGTAACTGAGCTAAACGACTACCGCCCCGTAGCACTCACATCCGTCATCATGAAGTGCTTTGAGAGACTAGTCAAGGACCATATCACCTCCACCCTACCTGACACCCTAGACCCACTCCAATTTGCTTACCGCCCAAATAGGTCCACAGACGATGCAATCTCAACCACACTGCACACTGCCATAACCCATCTGGACAAGAGGAATACCTATGTGAGAATGCTGTTCATCGACTACAGCTCGGCATTCAACACCATAGTACCCTCCAAGCTCGTCATCAAGCTCGAGACCCTGGGTCTCGACCCCGCCCTGTGCAACTGGGTACTGGACTTCCTGACGGGCTGCCCCCAGGTGGTGAGGGTAGGCAACAACATCTCCTCCCCGCTGATCCTCAACACTGGGGCCCCACAAGGGTGCGTTCTGAGCCCTCTCCTGTACTCCCTGTTCACCCACGACTGCGTGGCCACGCACGCCTCCAACTCAATCATCAAGTTTGCGGACGACACAACAGTGGTAGGCTTGATTACCAACAACGACGTGACGGCCTACAGGGAGGAGGTGAGGGCCCTCGGAGTGTGGTGTCAGGAAAATAACCTCACACTCAACGTCAACAAAACTAAGGAGATGATTGTGGACTTCAGGAAACAGCAGAGGGAACACCCCCTATCCACATCGATGGAACAGTAGTGGAGAGGGTAGCAAGTTTTAAGTTCCTCGGCATACACATCACAGACAAACTGAATTGGTCCACCCACACAGACAGCATCGTGAAGAAGGCGCAGCAGCGCCTCTTCAACCTCAGGAGGCTGAAGAAATTCGGCTTGTCACCAAAAGCACTCACAAACTTCTACAGATGCACAATCGAGAGCATCCTGGCGGGCTGTATCACCGCCTGGTACGGCAACTGCTCCGCCCTCAACCGTAAGGCTCTCCAGAGGGTAGTGAGGTCTGCACAACGCATCACCGGGGGCAAACTACCTGCCCTCCAGGACACCTACACCACCCGATGTTACAGGAAGGCCATAAAGATCATCAAGGACATCAACCACCCGAGCCACTGCCTGTTCACCCCGCTATCATCCAGAAGGCGAGGTCAGTACAGGTGCATCAAAGCTGGGACCGAGAGACTGAAAAACAGCTTCTATCTCAAGGCCATCAGACTGTTAAACAGCCACCACTAACATCGAGTGGCTACTGCCAACACACTGTCAATGACATGTACTCTATATCATCGACTGCATCCTTATGTAATACATGTATCACTAGCCACTTTAACTATGCCACTTTGTTTACATACTCATCTCATATGTATATACTGTACTCGATATCAGCTACTGTATCTTGCCTATGCTGCTCTGTACCATCACTCATTCATATATCCTTATGTACATATTCTTTATCCCCTTACACTGTGTATAAGACAGTAGTTTTGGAATTGTTAGTTAGATTACTTGTTGGTTATTACTGCATTGTCGGAACTAGAAGCACAAGCATTTCGCTACACTCGCATTAACATCTGCTAACCATGTGTATGTGACAAATAAAATTTGATTTGATTTGATTTGACAAAGGCTGTGGGGAGAGGGATGTGTAGGGAGTGAGGTGTGTGGTGTGTGTGTTGGCTCGTGACAAGTAGGTTAGCAGTTGTGTAAGAGGGTACAGGCCGTGAGACACTCTCATCTGGTGAAGGGTGAGGAGGAGATGGACAGAGAGAGAGAAGGGATATAACATCTGATGCCCAGTGCCCCCCGGGTCCCCAGCCAGACATCCTATCCCCACACACCACCTTACACAACAGCACGCTGGCTCGTGCATGCACACCCTGACACACACGCGCACACACGCATGCAAACATGCATCCCATACACAGATGCCCAGACACAGACATCAATGTGTCACATTAGTTCCAGTCCACTTCTGTGATCGTTTGTCTGTTTGGGTCCATTGCTGCATTTTTCTCTATTCACATCAGCAGTGTTTGGAACTAAACCGCCTTTCCTTTGTATCACCAACGTTTGTCTTGGATATGAGAAAGCAGCAGCCTTTTCTTTGTGTTTCCTTCTATTCCCTAATTCAATTACAAGACCACAGAAAACAATCTCCTACAGGGGAGAACGAGTACTTTCAGTCTGACATTTTTTAAAGTTGGATTTGTTTGGAGAGGCCTCTCTCTCAGAAATATGGCCAAGACATACGATCGCAGGCATTTCCTCCGGAAAAGCAAGATGGCTGCCTGCCGCAAATGCTCTGCAGCCTCACAATAGCATCCACCAACAAAGGTACAATGATACTGTACATCATGCAGAACGACATTCAAATGTGCGCAAATACTCTCTTTTACCTTAAAGAGATAGTGTGAGATTTTGGCAACTAAGGCCTTTTTTATTTCCTGCGTACAGTTTGAAGGAACTGTACACAGGAAATAAGATTTATGGAGACCAGGCTATAACAATACAGAAAGCTAAAGTGAGACGTGAATTTGAAAGTATATTATAATTCTGCCAACAATTAAATATACTTTAGAGCTGATGGGTGTATGTTTTTCCCATCTCTTCACCGTTCTTTTCAGGGTTCAAGCATTTCAAACAGATCCCCCTATAATGACGCAGCCCAGCACCTTTGTTGTGTGTATGAATTCAATGTCTTAGCACAAGCGAGGGACCTTCACTCTCAACAGCAAAACTACCGCTCGTTGTCACGGCAGCGCCAAATGGAACAGCCAGGGGAGACTGGAGTGGTCCATCACACTCGACCTCGCTCTTGCATTCCTGAGACCATGACATTCCGGCCCGCTGGCCTGGAGCCCACAGTGCTGTGGTGGAGTCCCATGTCCCATGGCCGTACTGTTAGGATTGAAACTTATTCAGACATTTATGGGGAGCTGTGTGTAAACAAACACCCCATGTGTTTCCACCACGCCTCACTTCCCTCTCCTTGCCCACTACGGTTTATTTTGGGCATTTAATGTAGTCCCTAAAGCAGTGGCACAGGGGCGTGAAGATGGCGCCAGGGTATGAGGTTGGCCGGCCAGTGCTGATTCGGGGACAGGAAATTCACTAGGGCACTGGCTGAAGTTTAGCTTAGCAGCTAGAATGCTGGGCTAAAGAAGGTGCTCATGGGACCGGGCTTAAAGAGGAAACATATCATCTTCAGGATGATGTGCATTCTGATCAGCAGGGCCCTTTTGACTGTCTCTTATCAGTCAAGAACATGGGTACAACTGATTACATAAATGTGTTGAGAAGCTACGGCAATCTGATGGTCTTCTGACTCATTTCTGTGTCTGTAATTTCTGGGAGATGTATATTGCTTAAAAAAAATAGTATATTGTGTAAGATTGGAAAGTGTAGACATTTAAATCCATATATAACCTTGAAGACTGTTTGCTGATGGTGTGAGTGTGTTTTGATAACACCTTCAGTTAGTACTATATCATCAATTAGGCACACTGCATTGAGTTATTATACAGCTTTATTATACATGAAAACTATGCTAATCGCATTTTTTGATCATAACATAAAAAAGCAAAATGCCGGAGCAAGCGGTAGCAAAAAGAGAATTTCAACACAGGCTTTTATAGTTTTCCTAGCTGTGCCAGGGATATTTTATAGGTGAACGCATGAGTATTGCAAGTACAGTACAGACCAACCTTGTCTTATTAGCAGGAATTGTTCCGGAAGTGTTTCTGAAGGTCAGAGTCAGACTGTGGTTGCTGAGTGGTTTTGTCAGATGGAGAACATCTTCTCATCATCACATCCTCTTGGGCTTTTGTGTCAGGTGTGACTTTGGCTTGACAGGATGTTACATCATAGGATGAGTCAAGGTGTGTCATGGTTCTGTGTGTTTCTCATCGTCTGGCCTGTCAAGTGTGCTATAGTGAGTGAGTTTCTCATCGAACCCCTGTTAATCAAGCATCTTATACATCAGTTGGGAGCGTTGCCTTGTGTCAATGCTGGTCACGGAGAATCGACGCTGTCTGGTTCCATTGAACAATGACTGAAACTGCACTGTTCTGTAGATACTGTACAATCAGAGTGGCAACTGCCACTCAATGCATTGAAGTGCCTGTACTTTCTAAGTTTTAGCATATGTTATCCATTTCCCTTCTGGTACAGCAAGAAAGTGGTTGGGGGATAATACCCTAAGGGCTTCTAACTAAATGGAACGTACAGAGTACAAATTATGTCAGGGTGTAATATTCCTAAAAAGATTATTTAACACGATGCTGAAAGAGTGGGTAAGTGAGTGTGTGTGTGTTTTTTTCTGTGCGAGAGAGAGACTGTACAAGGAGGGAGAGTGATCAAGAGGGGCTCTATAGGGATTCAGCTAATTAGCTAATTTGCAGGGTATTCTGGGGACTTGATCTAAAATTTGCTATGCAATTGGGTGTCCTGGAATTTATTCCCAATGCACCATTGACTGCAGCCTGAGGGGACTGGGGAATCTAGGGTCATCTGGATGTCACTTCTGCACAAGGGTAAAGCCTTACATAACTGCTAAACCAGGTCTCTGCCAAGTATTCCACTGAGAGTAATTGTGTCATTCTAAAAACTTCTGCCCACTCCTCACTCTTTATAGAAGTCCATCCACTGCTGCAATTAACTAGGCCGTCGATAACAACCACTTTCCACTAGCTGAGAAAGTACCTTCGGAAGGGGTTTGAAGGAGATTTGGACAAGAGGTTATTTGAGATGTGGTTCCCGGTGCCTGATTCACTGTGGCCTCTGCTTTCTCTCAGAACAGGGTCAACGTATGGCATGCCGGTCAAGCTAGCTAATCATGAGTTAGCAAGCCACCAGACAGGTCCAAACTAAAATGATCTACAGCCATTCAGACACATTACGCCATCTAGGTTATTTTTGGCAATCCACAGGAAGTTTGTCAGCAGTCGGATGACTAAAATGGGTAAGAAAAAGGAGAGAAAAGAATCCTTTGTATCTGGATGAGCCCATAAACAATAAAGCTCTTTGATACATCCTCCCTCCTCATTTCCTGGGCCAATAGTTAAGCAGTGGTGAGGTGGACGCAGTATGGGACAGAATGCAAGTAAAACAGAGGGAAAAACAGAGGAAAGCAAGTGCTAATGAAGCAGTGGGTGTGAGAGACACAAAGGTCTCATTGTTACATTTGCTACGTTGCCATCTGGGCCTGTACGGGCAGGATGGGCAATGCGTTATGAAAACTGCTATACCCGCCTTCTGCCACGAAGACAAGCTCCCACACTCCACTTTCTGCAGGGCAAAAGGAACCATTGTTGTTAGGATTTGGATCGATATTCTCAAACCAGAAGTCAAGATGAAAGATGTTGTTTTGGGGTCAATACAGCAACAGATCAGAGGTTTAAGAAGACAAAAGTCTCTAAAGCTAGTGTGATAGGATATCTCTCAGCAGAAAGGTATTGATGGAATTGAGAAAGAGAAGAGAGTATTTTGAAATGACCGAATCACCCAGGATGAATTTCAGGCTCCCCTCTAACATGTTTGTCTGTTGAACCATATATACTGTATGTCTTAATCGCATCTCTACAGGTCAAAGTCCACAATTCTGTTTACAATGTTTGGGCCCTCTATTACATTATATATGATCTATTTCCTTTGAATACGTTTGACCTCCACCGAGTCCTTTATACCTGGCCAATCACCCTGGGGAGATCAGAAGGGAAGGAAAGCTTTCTGCTTTTCTTTCATAGCCATTGTCTGTACTGTGAATTTCATTTTAATTTGTGTGAAGTACTGTACCTCCCTCTTTCAGTACATGTGCTTATCTCTCCAATCAAATGGTCTAAAATAGACTGTAGGATCAAGATGGATCCTCAGCCTAGCATCTCTGGTGATGTTCATGGCAGTTGTGCCATTTTAGAATCTCTGCACCCATTTATTCCAATGTGGCCCAACTGAACAAGGGTCACCCTTAGTATAAAACGGTGTGATTGCTATGTTGCCAATTAAGTGCATGAAGGAAAACAGAGTCATAGGGAACATGGACCCACTGTGCACAAACTGGTTAAATCAACGTTGTTTCAACCTATTTTTTCATCTTATTGTGAAGTAGAATTTGGACTTAAACAACTTAAACTTGTTTTGAAGGTAAAATTTCAACCACAGGATTAGGTCATTATGCTAACCAATTTTCAACATAGACAAATATAACATAGACAAGTATAAAATAATTTGAATTTGTACCTTTGAATAAACGTCAGATCTTGAACGTAATATCCACTATAAGAAAAAAAAGATATAGGCTGGGCAGCATCTCCTACTGCAGAGTTCATCTATCTACAACTCTTCCATCGGTCTCCCATCCAGAGTTTTAAACAAGACCTGCTTAGCTTTGATATTTATCACTGACTATTACCAATTAGCTATCGTGAGAATAACTGTTCAGCAGTCTCTACTTGATAGATTCACTGATACTATCAAAGTCATTTCAAAGGGTAGGTTCAACAGAGCAAATTAAATGTAACCATACTTTACAAGTCATATATCATTAGTGAGACTATTCAGGCCTGTATAGCATTTGGGAAGTCATCAACTGATAACGTTTAAATTCAGTCCAGGATTGAGCAAAAAATAGACAATTAATATAAACTTTAATTCTATTCACCGAAAAAGAATGTTCAGTACAATAACAAAAATATAAGCTCAACAAGTAAAGTGCCAGTCCCATGTTTCATGAGGTGAAATAAAAGATCCCAGAATGTTTCCACATGCACAAAAAGCTTATTTCTCTCAAACTCTGTGCACACATTATTTTCATCCCTGTTAGTGAACATTTCTCCTTTGTCAAGATAATCCATCCACCTGACAGGTGAGGCATAGCAAGAAGCATGATCCCTACAGAAGTGCACCTTGTGCTGGGGACAATAAAAGGCCATTCTAAAATGTGCAGTTTTGTCGCACAACTCAATGCCACAGATGTTACATGTTTTGAGGGAGCATGCAATTGGCATGGTGACTGCAAGAATGTCCACCAGAGCTATTGTAGGGAAAAAATCATTCTTATTGGCTTGGTCTGGCTCCCAAGTAGGTGGGCCTAAGCCCTCCCAGACCCAGTCATGTTAAATCCATAAACGTCATATGCCGGTAAAGAACTGTGAGTTTGCAGATGTTTATTTTGTTCGGTTTTAGGTTTTATTTATTTGCACCAAAGAAAATAAGTGAAAGACAAAACAGGGTGCAGGAGTTTGATTATGTGTGTGTGCCTGACTGTACGTTTGTTTGTGTGTAACTCTGTGTTGTTTTTGTCGCACTGGTTTGCTTTATCTTGAACCGGTCGCAGATGTAAATGAGAACATGTTCTCAACTGGCCTACCTGGTTAAATAAAGGTGAAATAAAAATAAATAAAGTGTCTGTGAGTGTGAGAGTTAAGGTACATGGAGGGGATTATAGGGTAGTTTGGTTCATCGGGCTGACCCCCAGTCTTCGCTTGAAGTTATTGAGAGATGACGAGGTTTTTGGAATGTGAATATAAGAATTCCATAGTATGGTACTTCTGTGTCTGATAGAGAATTGACTACGTGAGGTGAGGCAGTGGGGAGGGTGAAGGTCATCCCAGTGTCTTGTGTTATATGCATGGATTTCAGAATTAACCTGGAAGAATACATTGAAGTGTTTAGGTAATGTGTCTGAGAGGTATGTTTGTAGATGAACGTGCAAAATTGCAGTACATTAATGTCGAAAATAGACAAGATATTGAGTTTTTTAAACAAAGGTGAAGATGGAGCCTGACTTCCGCTGAAGTCGGTCCCTCTCCTTGTTCGGGTGGCGTTTGGCTGTGGACGTCACCGGCCTTCTAGCCATCGCCAATCCACTTTTCATTTTCCATTTGTTTTGTCTTAAACACCTGGTTTCAATTCCCCAATTACTTGTTCATTATTTAACCCTATGTTCCCCCATGTTTGTTTGTGAGTAATTGTTTATTGTATTGCGATCCGTATTTGTGGCCTTGTATTTATACCACGTGTTTTGTTATATTTTTTTAGCAAAATTGATTTCATTACTCATATCTGCTGTCCTGCTTCTGACTCATCTCACCAGCTAAACACACAGACATTACAGAGCCAGGTAATTAGAGGAAGTGGCTAGTCTTGCAAATTTATTTTGCATGATGAGTAATTTGTGTAGGTAGGAGGCATACTGTATGTACTGGCCCAGAAAATATTACAGTAAATGATCTATGGGTAAATTAAGCTATAGTATAGAGTTAGGAAGCAAGCCTGATGAACAAACCACTAATCTTTCTGATGACACTGTCACACCCGGACCTTAGAGAGCCTTTTTATTTCTCTATTTGGTAAGGTCAGGATGTGATTTGAGTGGGCATTCTAGTTTGTCTGTTTCTTTGTTGGCCGGGTATGGTTCCCAATCAGATGCAGCTGTCTATATTTGTCTCTGATTGGGAATCATACTTAGGCAGCCTTTTTCCCACCTGTCTTTGTGGGTAATTATTTATTTTCAATGTGTGTTTGTGTGCGCCACGGTTGCGTCACGTTCGGTTTCTGTTTACCTGTTTTTTTTGTGAAGGTTTCACTTTATTAAAGATGTGGAATAACATGCACGCTGCGCCTTGGCTCATTTATGACAGGGAGTTTAAAGACAGTGAACATGACAGACACCAACAGATTTCATCACTTTGCTACAGACAATTGAATATGATCTTTCCAGCTCAGCTATCCCCATTGAGACCATGTCTGTGCCTCGACCTAGGTTGGGCAAAACTTAACATGGAGGTGTTCGCCTTAGCAATCTAACTAGGATAAAGACCTCCTCCATTCCTGCCATTATTGAAAGAGATCGTGATGCCTCACATCTCAAAATAGGGCTACTTAATGTTAGATCCCTTACTTCAAAGGCAGTTATAGTCAATGAACTGATCATAATCTTGACTGAAACATGGCTTAAGCCTGATGAATTTACTGTGTTAAATGAGGCCTCACCTCCTGGTTACACTAGTGACCATATCCCCCGTGCATCCCGCAAAGGTGGAGGTGTTGCTAACATTTACAATAGCAAATTTCAATTGACAAAAAGTAGTCATGAAATCTATGCAGCCTACTCAATCACTTTTTATAGCTACTGTTTACAGGCCTCCTGGGCCATATACAGCGTTCCTCATTGAGTTCCCTGAATTCCTATTGGACCTTGTAATCATAGCAGATAATATTCAAATTTTTGGTGACTTTAATATTCACATGGAAAAGTCCACAGACCCACTCCAAAAGGCTTTCGGAGCCATCATCGACTCAGTGGGTTTTGTCCAACATGTCTCTGGACCTACTCACTGTCACAGTCATACTCTGGACTTAGTTTTGTCCCATGGAATAAATGTTGTGGATCTTAATGTTTTTCCTCATAATCCTGGACTATCGGACAATCATTTTATTACGTTTGCAATTGCAACAAATAATCTGCTCAGACCCCAACCAAGGTGCATCAGAAGTCTTGATGCCCTTCCAGACTCCCTCTGCCTACCCAAGGACGTCAGAGGACAAAAATCAGTTAACCACCTAACTGAGGAACTCAATTTAACCTTGAGCAATACCCTAGATGCAGTTGCACCCATAAAAACTAAAAACATTTGTCATAAGAAACTAGCTTCCTGGTATACAGAAAATACCCGAGCTCTGAAGCAAGCTTCCAGAAAATTGGAACGGAAATGGAGCCACACCAAACTGGAAGTCTTCCGACTAGCTTGGAAAGACAGTACCATGCAGTATCGAAGAACCCTCACTGCTGCTCGATCATCATATTTTTCCAACTTAACTGAGGAAAATAAAAAAATAAAAAATGTATTTTTGATACTGTCGCAAAGCTAACTAAAAAGCAGCATTCCCCAGGTGAGGATGGCTTTCACTTCAGCAGTAATAAATTAATTTGAGGAAAAGATCATGATCATTAGAAAGCAAATTACGGACTCCTCTTTAAACCTGCGTATTCCTTCACTGCTCAGTTGTCTTGAGTCTGCACAACTCTGCCAGGACCTAGGATCAAGAGAGACACTCAAGTGTTTAAGCACTATATCTCTTGACACAATGATGAAAATAATCATGGCCTCTAAACCTTCAAGCTGCATACTGGACCCTATTCCAACTAAACTAATGAAAGAGCTGCTTCCTGTGCTTGGCCCTCCTATGTTGAACATAATAAATGGCTCTCTATCCACCGGATGTGTACCAAACTCACTAAAAGTGGCAGTAATAAAGCCTCTCTTGAAAAAGCCAAACCTTGACCCAGAAAATATAAAAAACTATCGGCCTATATCGAATCTTCCATTCCTCTCAACAGTTTTAGAAAAAGCTGTTGCGCAGCAACTCACTGCCTTCCCGAAGACAAACAATGTATACAAAATGCTTCAGTCTGGTTTTAGACCCCATCATAGCACTGAGACTGCACTTGTGAAGGTAGTAAATGACCTTTTAATGGCATCAGACCGAGAATCTGCATATGTCCTCGTGCTCCTAGACCTTAGTGCTGCTTTTGATACCATCGATCACCACATTGGACATTGGAAACCCAAATTGGTCTACACGGACAAGTTCTGGCCTGGTTTAGATCTTATCTGTCAGAAAGATATCAGTTTGTCTCTCTGAATGATTTGTCCTCTGACAAATCAACTGTAAATTTCGGTGTTCCTCAAGGTTCCGTTTTAGGACCACTATTGTTTTCACAATATATTTTACCTCTTGGGGATGTCATTTGAAAACATAATGTTAACTTTCACTGCTATGCGGATGACACACAGCTGTACATTTCAATGAAACATGGTGAAGCCCCAAAATTGCCCTCGCTAGAAGCCTGTGTTTCAGACAAAAGGAAGTGGATGGCTGCAAACGTTCTACTTTTAAACTCGAACAAAACAGAGGTGCTTGTTCTAGGTCCCAAGAAACAAAGAGATCTTCTGTTGAATCTGACAATTAATCTTGATGGTTGTACAGTCGTCTCAAATAAAACTGAAGGACCTCGGCGTTACTCTGGACCCTGATCTCTCTTTTGACGAACATATCAAGACTGTTTCAATGACAGCTTTTTTTCCATCTACGTAACATTGCAAAAATCTGAAACTTTCTGTCCAAAAATGATGCAGAAAAATGAATCCATGCTTTTGTTACTTCTAGGTTAGACTTACTGCAATGCTCTACTTTCCAGCTACCTGTATAAAGCACGAAATAGACTTCAGTTAGTGCTACCCATCTTTCTGATTTGGTCCTGCCATACATACCTACACAGTTTTATTTGAGACGACTGTACAACCATCAAGATTAATTGTCAGATTCAACAGAAGATCTCTTTGTTTCTTGGGACCTAGAACAAGCATCTCTGTTTTGTCCGAGTTTAAAAGTAGAACATTTGCAGCCATCCACTTCCTTATGTCTGAAACACAGGCGTCTAGCGAGGGCAATTTTGGGGCTTCACCATGTTTCATTGAAATGTACGGCTGTGTGACATCCGCATAGCAGTGAACGTTAACATTATGTTTATTTAGTGTGATGGACTGTGAGGTGATAACATTTGATTTGTGATCTGTCAAAAGCGGTAAACGACTTGTCAAGTCATGTGCTCTGGTTTTTGTATACACTCTAACAAGTACGTTAAAGATTTGTACATGTACAATTCTGAAAAGTGGCCCTTTCAGGCAATGGGCTCAGTCATCTTTGACTTTGATTTTGTTTATTTGCGTCTTATAGTGAATGGCATTCTGGGAATAGGGAGTTGTCGCTTGTCAAACATAAACAAACATGGCTGCAATCATAAATAATTTCCTAGCTGACAGGCATCCCTTTTCTAAACAATATTACATTTCTCCCTTGTGCTCACCAGGGATGTGGTACATTGTAACAAGTCTAGCTGTTAGGTCGCTAACTTATCTTTTTGTTTTTTTGTCAGAGCAACCTGTTATTTAGATTGCTTCATGGATTGAGTTTGGCTGTGGATGTGTTCCGTTTGATGTTTGGATGATGAATTTCACATTTTTCTTTTACAATAAAAGGTGAAATGAAGGAATAAAGTTGTGAAGACCTTAATTTCCCATCAGTACAAAACTTTGTTTAGATGCTTTTGAGACAGCAATGCTGCTTAGATGCTGCAGGGACCACTCAACAATGATCACAAATATGTGACTGTACACATCAAAGGGTTAATGGAACCCCAGGGATTTCCATCAGTCTTCTAAACTTACAAAAAAAGTGATTAAATTCACATGAAATAACATCATGATCTTATTTCCAACAATACATTGAGAGGGAATAGTTGTAGATGCCTTTTGCTTATTCACCACTTGATTGATGCTTTTCCAAGTTGACTTTATATTATTGAAGGATTCTTGGAATTGTTGGTAAAATATAGTTTGGGGGATATCCTAAGTAGGTGAGTAAATTTGTTCTTATATTTTTTGTAATTTGCAGAATTCAGGGGAGAGGGATTTGTGAAAAATGTTTTATAACACTAAACCAATGGTTCCAGAACCCTTCTGCTGCTCTCTTACGTAGTTTAACTAAGGGTGAAATACAGAATTGAAAGATATGAGAAAAGTCTGGTAAGCAGACTCCACATCAACCTGATTATAAAATACTTCCCATGAAATATTATCAATCAACATCTTATTAAAGTGCTCACAATTACTTTTATTAAAGGGGTCAGAAATGTCAGTATAAAGTATACCGGTATTAGCCACAATATCCAAAGAATTTGTAAAAGTGCAAAGAACCACATAATAGAGACTGTCCGGCGAGAGAGAGAGTGCAAAGCTTGTGGGAAACAAAATCACTTTGCAAAGCAGTGCCGCTCAAAACCATGGCAGGAGCAGCCCACCTATACCAGAAAATACCTTTTTTAAAGGTCTGTCTGTCTGCCTGCCTGTCTGCCTGACTGTCCATGTGGCTTGATATGTGTGTAGGTACATGTGGAAGTCTTTGGATAAACATTTGTGACCACACCGCTATATGTGAAAGTGTGTACAGTAAGTGTGTGCAACCTTTACTGAGAGAAAGACAGTCCTCATCTCTTATCTGATATTGATGTGATTCAAATGCCTGCGACATCACATCTGATGTAATCCTAGTCTGGATTAAAGGACCAATCAGGCTCTCTCAGTGTGTGTGCGTGCTTGTGTTTGGCATGTAGCCACACACTACGACAAACATGAAGGAGTCCTGTTGAGGGTTTAGTTTATTTTATTGTTTGTTAAGGTGTACAAATTGGCAGCTAAGAGCTGAATTGCAGTGTACAGTCAATCTAAATAAATAAGCTAATAATTTAAATAGACAAATATTTAAATCATGGGAAATCGTGTGATTGTCTTTGTGAGGATCGAGGGAGCGTCATGGTCGATCACACCCAGTTGAAAACCTCCGCTCCAGCCATTACCACGTGCACGTCCTCCCCAATTAAGGTTACACCAACCTTCTGCGGATCAGACATGTCCAGACATGGAGTAATGATGACTTTTGTCAGCAGCGCAAATGGTCTCTGTAGCCGGTAGTTAGCCAGCTAC
Organism: Oncorhynchus tshawytscha; assembly: GCF_018296145.1. Classification (NCBI taxonomy): domain Eukaryota; kingdom Metazoa; phylum Chordata; class Actinopteri; order Salmoniformes; family Salmonidae; genus Oncorhynchus; species Oncorhynchus tshawytscha. The sequence goes on from NC_056461.1 coordinate 23,186,234, forward strand.
TCAACAACCACCACCAACAAAAAGCTCACTGCACTTTGGCAATAGTCCAAAGTAGCCTTGTAGTTCTCCCCAGCATCTGCATACATCTGCTACCATCTAAGTTGTCCTCTCTTGGCGCTTGCTTCAGGCTTCTTCACTCAACATCAACCTGGCATTCAAATCAAAACATCCAAACCAACTGTCCAACTAAATTATTTGCTTGACAGTTTTGAATCACTGTGGTGGTTTTAGACAATTATAAACATGGTTAATTATTTAAATATATCTTTGAAATGCAATCAAAAACAACTAAATATGACTAATATTTTTACTATTTACAGAAGCGATTCTGCGATGCTGACTTTGAGGAGAGATAAAGACTTCAAATGAATCACCCAGACAGGTCTAAATGACTGCAGGTTAGGATCCAAGATCTGTATTTACAGGAATCTTCATGCTCCAGAACTATGACAGCGTGGAATCGGATTCTTCTATGTTAACATATTAGAGCCTGGAACTCAGTTTGGACAATTATAACCTGCCTCTGGCATCAGCAGGGGGGGTGGTTTTAGCTCAGTTTAGATTATGATTATGAATGATAGTGGTTTTTACACATACAGGCTGAAAGGAGATGACGGTTCTAATTCCCTACGTGTGTGCACACATATGTGACCGACCAGCTCGGTCTTACTGTATGTAGCAACATTTTGAAATTGTGTTTTTTACATTGGATAAAAGTAAACACTCAGAGCTACAAAATGGCATATCACACATTACAGTTGAGGAACAATGGGAAAGTCATTTTGCTTTAAAAGTTGATAAACTTGTAAACTCACTTTTGAGAAAATGGCCTTTGAATGTTTTGGTACTACTATTGGAGAGCCCTTCTTTATCTACACCCATTCATCATCGTTCACACTCTCTTGAGCTTTAGCCCCACCCATCTCTTTAAGGCAGGTATTCCCAAAGCCCCAGGGGTACGCACAATGCCGTCGGGGGTGCCCCTCAATTATTTTTATTTTTTTAACCATTTCAAACAGTACATTTATATTTTCCAACGGAAATATACATTTGGGTGAGGTTTTTTTCTCACCTGAGTAGCCTTGTTTCACTAGCAAAAATAAAACTAAACCATCTAGTGTTCAGCGAAATAACAACACAATGTCAAATACAGGTAGCCTAATCAAATAATGAACATCCAATCACATTAACTGTTACTCTCCCATGGGAAACCTTCACAAATGTGCAGACATTTAGAAATGAAACATGACAATTTGAAAAATAAGCCACAAGAGTTTTGAGTGAGAATAAGGATGACTTTCAAGTAGCAAGACATGTATAAAAGCAACAGATACCATTAATAAGAAGGGGCTATAAGCATCTTATATGGTGAGCTACCGAGTGGTTAGGACAGGCAAGCCCCATACTATAGGCAAGCCCCAATAAATATTTTTTGGATCTCTACATTTAGGTCTCCAAATTTAAACCCGATGAAATTTTTTGGCATCGACTGAAAGCATTCATCTGTAACTCTGCCAAGCAGACAAGCAAAGATGAACTGGTCAAGGCCATAAACATGTTGTGGCTAGAGAAATTGACAATACAACAATGCAACAAATACATTGATCATCTCAGCAAGATTTTACCAGTGGTCATGGAGCTGGGTGGAAGTGTGACAAATGTAGTTTATATAAACATCTATCATTTGAATGTATTTTTTTATGTATTTTATTAACAAAAGCATAAAGATGTTGACGAAATACTGTTTTGAATTAGAAATGTATCACTTTAAAGTACTTAAGCATTGAATTACATTGCAAACTGAGGCGTTTTCACAACAGCAGCCGGGCTATAAAAAGTATATTGTCCTGCTAATAGGAAACATTTGCGTGATGGGCTACACCTGCTACAGTCGTGAAAACACAGCATCTTGTTTATATCTTGTTTACATTCTTTATTGTAACCGCAATGTCACAATTTCTATCTACCTTTCCAATTACTTTTAGAGTTTGGGAATTACAAATGTGCACTTTTCATTATTAGTTACCATGCCCCGGGACTACCTGACATGATGACTCCTTGCTGTCCCCAGTCCACCTGACCGTGCTGCTGCTCCAGTTTCAACTGTTCTGCCTTATTATTATACGACCATGCTGGTCATTTATGAACATTTGAACATCTTGGCCATGTTCTGTTATAATCTCCACCCGGCACAGCCAGAAGAGGACTGGCCACCCCACATAGCCCGGTTCCTCTCTAGGTTTCTTCCGAGGTTTTGGCCTTTCTAGGGAGTTTTTCCTAGCCACCGTGCTTCTACACCTGCATTGCTTGCTGTTTGGGGTTTTAGGCTGGGTTTCTGTACAGCACTTTGAGATATCAGCTGATGTATGAAGGGCTATATAAATAAATTTGATTTGATTTGATTAGGCTGTCAAGCCTCATAGCCTACCTCAGCCAGTTGAGTTATTTTATATAGGCCTAGGCTCTGAAGAAATAGACTCCAATTAAGCCCTCTTGTTGTTTGTAAAGTCAAATTAAAATGAATATTGTTGAAATTAATTGCTTGACTGGTATAGGTTTTCTTCATCTGTTGGTGTGCAACACTTGCATAACAAGTTAACTATATTTTCAGCACCAGCCACTGTTCACCTATTGATTGCTCTAGGGTTGCCGCCTATGGCACTCCCAGTCACGGTCGGATGTGATACAGGCGGAATTCGAACCAGGGACTGTAGTAAAGCCTCTTGAGCCGAGATGCAGTGCCTTAGACCACTGCGCAACTCGGGAGCCATGGCTAGTATATATAATTAGAACACTATTCTCCGAATCAGTCTCAGCAGAGATGGGTAACACAGACTCCAACACAAACGATTCAGAGGCACCTGTGTCTCTCAGGATCTTCACTGGCACTAGGTCCTTACTTCCTAACAGACACAAAACCCTCTGTAATGAAAGGTAAATAGTCTGGGTCAATATGGACTTTCACATGCCCCTGGGCATGAGACAATGTGTCAGGAGTGAACTGATGTGGAACAGGTGCAGCTATCGCCGTAGGCTTAGATTTAATGTAATCGCACATACTGAATTTAACCCTATCCCTGAGAACCGGACATTCGTTTTTCCAATGACCCGAACCTTGACAGTAGTGACACTCTTGACCAAAGTCAGCATTACCACGGGAGTCAGGCTCAAACCTAGTTGAATGAAACTCTGCCATGGACCAAAGTATCTCGGTGAGTGAGGCCCAAATCTCTCCGAACGCCCCCAGTCACTCCTAATATGGGACTCTGCAAAGACACTTTTGGGAGTCAAAACATACTTGTCCGCCAAAACCGCAGCTTCAGCGCCAGTCTTTACTTTTCGTTCGTTAATGTACGTGGCTTTTTGATCAGGGATTGCGTTCTTAAATTGCTCTAGCATGATCAGATCACACAGCCCTTGGAAAGTCATAACTGCACAGGCAGAACACCAGTGATTCAACTGTGAAGATAACTCTTGCGCAAACTCAACATGAGTCTGTTTATTATCTCTTTTTAAAGTTCTAAATCGTTGGCGGTAAGCCTCAGGGACCAATTCGTAAATCACAGCCATTTTAACCTTGTCATAACGGACACTGTCAGCTACACTAAGAGCTGAATATGCTTCCTGCTCTTTACCAGTGAACACACTGCAACATTAAAGTGCGGTCAGAATCAGGCCAACTCCTAGCATCAGCAACACGCTCAAACAATGAAAAGAATATCTCAGGGTCCTTATTTAAATTTTGGCAACACCCGTAAGTTCCCAACAATATCAAATGTGTCCTAGGTACGACAAAAAGAGGAATGACCCCTAGGTAAATCTGGGTCACCTTCCCAGAGCAAACTCTCCCGAGAGCTTTCCTTCCCAAACCAGTTATAGCCGCTCTTGTTGCAGCTTGATTTTAGCATGCTCCATATCCTGTTTAAATTCCAATTCCTTTTCATATACGATCATGCTCTAGCTTCCCACGATCGTGCTCTAGCTTCCCACGATCGTGCTCTAGCTTCCCACGATCGTGCTCTAGCTTCCCACGATCGTGCTCTAGCTTCTCACGATCGTGCTCTAGCTTCCTCACGATCGTGCTCTAGCTTCTCACGATCTAGCTTCTCACGATCGTGCTCTAGCTTCTCACGATCGTGCTCTAGCTTCTCACGATCGTGCTCTAGCTTCTCACGATCGTGCTCTAGCTTCTCAGCATGCTCTAGCTTCCCACGATCATGCTGCTCTCACGCATGCTCTCTTCCCACGATCATGCTCTAGCTTCTCACGATCGTGCTCTAGCTTCTCACGATCGTGCTCTAGCTTCTCACGATCGTGCTCTAGCTTCTCACGATCATGTTTTAGCTGTAACAGAAGCAGTTCTTTCTACTGTTCAAAAAGAAGACTACTAGGACTAACAGATGGAGCGGCCATTGTAACGTTACGGGGAGACGGCGAGTCCTCAGCAGATGCTGCCCCAGTTGTAACTACAAGAATACCATTCATCAGATTGGCCTTCAATATCAACCTAATTTCAACCTTGTAGTGTTCAGCAATCTTCAACAGCTGACTTTAGTACATAATTCTAACAGTTCTTCTGATGGAAAGCGAATAAACTCGTCTACATTAGACGCCATAGTCCGAAGTAAATGCAAAAAAGATATATCTAGCTCTTTCCCTCTGCTGAACACACCAGACCACAAGAGAAGTGACAATCACACTGGCACCACAGAAGAAAGCTGAGATACATATGGAGCTTCCCCAAAACCTACAGTTACTCAACCCTAGGCTTCGTGCAGATTTGCAGTGGTTATTTACGCACTGTAGCCTGCTGGCAAGGAAATAAACCACCCAGCACGCTGGCAGATTCCCCCAAGCAACAGATGTGCCCCCGAGACATCTGCTCAGTCCACAGACACCACACAGAAATAACAAACAAAATAACCATGCCCAACGTATTCCAAAGTGAAACACGTTGCTAAGCCTAACAGGGGATAAAGAAAGGCTATAGCGTCACTACCCTACCCAAATCGCCCACTGAGGTACACAGCCAATTGTACTCACCTCCTCGGACCAATGTCCCAACAGCGAGTAGAGCAAGAGTCTCCAGCCTGGGCAGGGGCCTGAAACTAACCAATACACTCTCTCCAACGTAGCACACAACCAACCAACCACCACTGTGGCAAGTTTACCACACAAACGAAGGCAACTAATACTGGGCACCAAACATTACAACTCAAACAAGCTGTAACAAAAGATGCAAAACAAAGCACCTACAGAGTTCTCAAACATTAACTCCATGTTTTCTCCCAAACACAACACACGTACTAGTAAGCCCAACAACACTAGTATTAGTCCTTCATAATGCAACAAAGTGCTATACGCCAAAATGTCTAGGAACCAACCTTATGATCCCGGACGAGCCCCCACTTGTCACGAACAGGCTCAAAGTTCATAACAAAAAAGGAGACAACGTGGAGATACGGAATAACAAAATATATTTATTAACTAAAGTAAATTAATGGGGAAGAGGTGCATTTATCCTGGGACACACCCGAGCCCAGGTGTGTCCCATTTCTCTGACGACACTCCCGGCTCCGCCCACCGACATCCTATTAAGGAAAACAAGAGCAAAGAGAAAGAATTCGGCAGACAGATTGGGAGGGTGGTCACAATATATATATATACATTTTTGTCAGAACATTAACCGTGTGGAAAGATAGATGCAAATGATTCGTTGCAAGTTGGGAAGGGGGGGTTCACACCTAGCTTAAATTGGGGGGGTCACACCTAGCTCGGCTATTAGACAATTCTTTAGTAAAGGTTGAATAAAGGTTGAATCCCCTTTCCACATGTTAAAGATTCCAATTGTTGATTGTTTTTGCCTGCCTTACTAACGACGCCTTTTGCCTATTTCCTGCCTGTACCTTAGCCTATTGGATTTCCTGTTATCAACCTATTGACGACGTTACTAGCCTTTTCCCTGTCTGTACTGTTGCCTTGTTGGACCCCTGTGTATGACCTTCTGCCTGCCCCTGGACCCAGCTACCTGCTTCCTCCTGTGGTCCTTTACAATAAACCCCTGCTGAGCCCTGCGCTTGAAACCAGCTCTCTGTCTCCCATCGTGTTCATTACTAGAGCATTTAAATTCTACAACCACCTAAAAGGAAGCAATGCCCACACATTCCACCACAAAGCCCTCACCTTCAGAGAGATTAACCTAGACAAGAGTCTCCTCAGCCAGCTGGATCTGGGGCTCTGTTCACAAACAGACCCCACAGAGCCCCAGAACAGAAACACATTTAGACCCAACCAAACTGGTTCTAAACAGAGAGTACACCGTGGCAGAATATTTGACCACTGTGACTGACCCAAAATTAAGAAAATCCTTGACTATGCACTCAGTGAGCATAGCCTTGCTATTGAGAGAGCCTGCCATTGGCAGACCTGGAAGAGAAGACAGGCTATGTGCCCAATGCCCACAAAATGAGGTGGAAAGGTGGAAACTGGAAACTGATCTACACTTCCTAACCTGCCAAATGTATGACCACATTAGAGACACATATTTCCCACAGATCACACAGACCCACAAAGAATTTGAAAACAAATCAAACATTGATAACCTCCCAAATGTGTTATGCGAAATACTGCGGTGTGCATAGCAAGATTTGTGGCCTATTGCCATGAGAAATGGAAACCAGTGGAGCACAAACAAAATTGTAAATACAACCTATATTTATCTGTTTATTTATTTTCCCTTTCATACTTCAACTACTTGGACATTGTTACAACAGTGTACATAGTCAATAATATAACATTTGAAATGTCTATATTATTGTAGTGTGTAATGTTCACTAATGTTTCTTTTGTTTATTTCCCTTTAGTTCATTCGAGAGAGAGACAGAGACAGAGACAATTAATCAAAGAGAAAAAAGTAAAGAATTGAATGTTTTTTCAATGCTCAACAAGCCATTGTACATGTATCTGTAGCAAGATAAGTTTCAAATACAACCGAAAAGAGATCGAAGAGATACACAGAGAGAGAGGTGCATTCTCTTTAGTGTGATCAAATTGCATTACATCTCAAGATGTGGAAAATAATAATGTAGTGCACATACCAGTCATTTGACACTCAGAGGGATGTTGTTTGGTAAGCAGGGGACTGGGCTCAGCAACAAGTTGCATCGTATCAGCCTGCAGTCACTCCTGCATTGTCTGAATTCCCTTTGCAAAACGATTATGCTGAAAATAATCCAGCGTGATTGCTTTTTTGGATACTGAAAGACAGGAAAAGAGAGGAGGAGGAAGATGAACGCGTCTATTAGGTAACATTTGTGGTATTGATCAGATAGAACAAAGGAAGGAAGTGCTAGTGTGTAGACGTTTTGAACAGTCACTTCAAAAAGGTTTTACATTCATACTATGTTGTTGTAGTTGTACATCTAATGACATAATGAAAGTAAGTGTAAAAAGGAGAATCTGAATTGACTTAACAGTGTTGATATCACTGATGTATCTCTGATGTTGCTATCCAAAACGTCAGACCATGTTTCCAAGGAATCTTGTCCACCTCTTAGGTAATGTACTTTTGGCTTGGTGCACTCTCTGATGCACCTGGATTAGGTTTCATCTGGAGAGAAATGAAAATCTTGAAAGGACTTGGGGGACTGACGCCTGTTCTTGTGCCTTTTCAACCATACAGACATTGAAAGTCGAGCAGATGTTAATATTATATGAAATGAATGAAACATTTTTTTTTAAATTTCATTAGAGAATTGCAGATTGAATAGAAAATTGCTCATTTCTGATAAAATTATAAGCTTACCTCACATAACGTACTATCATTAATAACCTCTCTGGGATGACCAAAAGCCAGTGAAAATGCAGAGCACCAAAATCAAATAAATTACTATAAAAATCAAACTTTCGTGAAATCACACATGCAAGATAGCAAATTAAAGCTACACTTGTTGTGAATCCAGCCAACATGTCAGATTTAAAAAAAATGGCTTTTCGGCGAAAGCAAATGATGCTATTATCTGAGGATAGCACCATAGTAAACAAAGAGTGAGAAGCATATTTCAACCCTGCAGGCGCGACACAAAACACAGATATAAAAATATAATTCATGCCTTACCTTTGACGAGCTTCTTTTGTTGGCACTCCAATATGTCCCATAAACATCACAAATTGTCCTTTTGTTCGATTATTTCCGTCGATATATATCCAAAATGTACATTTATTTGGCATGTTTGATCCAGAAAATGACCGGTTCCAACTTGCGCAACGTGACTATGAAATATCTCAAAAGTTACCTGTAAACTTTGCCAAAACATTTCAAACTACTTTTGTAATACAACTTTGGGTATTTTTAATGTAAATAATCGATAAAATTGAAGGCGGGATGTTCTGTGTTCAATACAGGAGGGAAACAAACTGTAGCTAGCTTTCTGGTCACGCGCCTCTATCGAACAGTACACTTCAAGTTACTCTCGTTCAAGATGGCCGTACTTCTTCTTTACACAAAGGAAAAACCTCAACCAATTTCTAAAGACTGTTGACATCCAGTGGAAGCGATAGGAAATGCAAGATGGTCCCTTAGAAATCTGGATTGACCAATGAAAAACTATTGAAAAGAGAGTGATCTCTTTTCAAAACCTTGGGGTTTCGCCTGCTAAATAAGTTATGTTATACTCACAGACATGATTCAAACAGTTTTAGAATCTTCAGAGTGTTTTCCATCCAAATCTACTAATAATATGCATATCTTATCTTCTGGGGATGAGTAGCAGGCAGTTGAATTTGGGCATGCATTTCATCCCGATGTGAAAATACTGCCCCCTGTCACCAAGAAGTTTTAAATGGCAAAAAAACTATTGAAGGACAAGTGAAGAAAATGTTACATCATCCATATCCACTCAATGTCCAAATATGAACTTTTTAAGACATTATTACTGTATTTAGGATGGCAGCTACCATAAGAAAGTGGATGTGCAACTCACACAATTCCAGCATTGGCTTCATGTGGAAATATAACATGGCATGCAATTCCCTAAATCACCATTATGCAATCACACGTATGAAAAATATGCTGCCATATGTGTCTTTAAACCAGACACACAAGTAATACGGTTTATGCAAGTGGCAGGATTTGGCCCATACCCATATTTTTCCTTCCCTCCAGAAAAATCTATAATGTAGACAGTTTAAAGAGATTAGGATTTTAAGCACTTACAAATTCATAACATACTGTACGATTTGAAGTGGAATTCATAGCTCTGTCTATGAATTTGAGAGTGGTTACATTTCTATAAGGGCCATCCCTCAGCTTTTACCAAAACCTGGAGATAAAAAGGAAGTAGACATAAAACGATGTACCATGATTGGGTACGTTGTGATGAGTGTAGACTGTTAGAAAAGTGCTGGCCTGGCTTCATTCAGAATCAATCAATGTAATTGGTGAAGGTCCTAAGGTACGGGAAATGTGTCATTACATCAGAATGTGTCGCGGCAGTCGAAGATTGCGAAATGTCCACCTTGTCTTTCACGTGTCCATAGAGGCTTCTGGAAAAGTCTCAGACCTGGCAGGCAGGGAGGTGTTGGATGAACCCGGCACTGGGCAGCAAGCACTTTCTAATCCATTTACATTTGATGCCAAAAACTCAGGGCTTTCTCAGATGGATGGAATCGCTTTCCCTCACTTTCCCTTTCTCTCTCCACTCCTCACCGTGTCTATTTGGGGCTGCTGCTGGCATCAGGCCTCCTCTGTCTGCTGGGAGATAGGGAAGCAAGAGGTCCATGGAAATGGGATTAAAACAGCATGACCACTTGCGTCATCACAAGGACTGAACCTTTACAACCCAAACAGACAAAACAGAAGAAAGAAATGGATGAGTGAATAGGATGATTAGGTTCCATTGACAAGCATTCAGTCAAACATAGTCAATAGTCAGGATTTTCGATTGGTTGGGGCTGATGTTGTCCTTGAATTATATCATTTAAGCATTCAACAGTCATAATCCTCAGTTGCTGTCGTATGGCTACTGGATCATGTGTCCAAAAAGAGCCATTGAAGTGACTTAATGAGGGTTGAACATGCCTAATTAAAGGAGTAATCTAGCCCAGAAAGTATAATTAGCACTCAAAGAGGTGTGTGGACCGGGTCTTCCCCAGATCCAGATGCCAATGGAGAGCTAAGGGGAGCTGAAGGAGTCTCTTGAGGTCCACACAGCAGTCATCTAGCTTCATCTCTGATCCCCACTGGCCAAATAATCAATGACATCTTAAAGGAGAAGTTCACTTTATTTTTGATGTAAATGGCATGATATAGAAGTGCCCAGTGTGATCTCACTTGTTTTTGAGAAACTTACCCTAACAGCGATATACTTCCTCATGCTCGTTCAGCAGTTGTAGGGGCATAGAAAAACACGAACAAGGGTTCCAAAAACACCAAGTACCAGTCAAAGCTTCGGACACACGTACTCATTGAAGGGATTTTCTTTATTTGTACTATTTTCTACATGTCTACATTCACTCTGCTGTCCAACTCATCCCAAACTATCTAAATTGGGTTGAGGTCGGGAGATTGTGGAGGCCAGGTCATCTGATGCAGTCACTCTCTTTTTTGGTCAAATAGCACTTACACAGCCTGGAGGTGTATTGGGTCATTGTCCTGTTGAAAAACTAATGATAGTCCCAATAAGCGCAAACCAGGTGGGATGGCGTATCGCTGCTGGATGCTGTTGTAGCCATGCTGATTAAGTGTGCCTTGGATTCTAACTAAATCACTGACATTGTCACCAACAAAGCACACCTACACCATCACACCTCCTCCTCCATGCTTCACGGTGGGAACCACACAAGCGGAGATCATCCGTTCACATACTCTGCAGCTCAAAGACACGGCGGTTGGAACCAAAAATCTCACAATTGGAATCATCAAACTAAAGGACAGATTTCCAACGGTCTAATGTCCATTGCTTGTGGTGTCCTTTAGTAGTTGTTTCTTTGCAGCAATTCGACCGTGAATGCATGATTCACCCAGTCTCCCCTGAACAGTTGATGTTGAGATGTGTCTGTTACTTGAACTCTGTGAAGCATTTATTTGGGCTGCAATCTGAGGTGCAGTTAACTCTAATTAACTTATTCTCTGCAGCAGAGGTAACTCTGGGTCTTCCTTTCCTGTGGCAGTCCTCATGAGAGAAAGTTTCATTATAGCGCTTGATGGTTTTTGCGACTGCACTTAAAGAAACTCTAAAAGTTCTTGTATTTTTCCAGATTGACTGACCTTCATGTCTTAAAGTAATGATGGATTGTCTTTTACCAAATAGGGCTATCTTCTGTATACCACCCACACCCTGTCACAACACAACTGAGTAGCTCAAAAGCATTAAGAAGGAAAGACATTCCCCAAATACATTTTTAACAAGGCACACCTGTTAATTGAAATGCATTCCAGGTGACTACCTCATGAAGCTGGTTGAGAGAATGCCAAGATTGTGCAAAGTTGTCATCAAGGCAAATGGTGGTACTTTGAAGAATCTAAAATCTAAAATATTATATTTTGATTTGTTGAACACTTTTTTGGTTACTACATGATTCCATATGTGTTATTTAATAGTTTTGTTGTCTTCACTATTATTCTACATTGTAGAAAATAGTCAAAATAAAGAAAAACCCTGGAATGAGTAGGTGTTTACAAACTTTTGACTGGTACTGTATGTCATTTTAGAAAGACTAACACTCTCAGTATGTTAATGCAGGCCTTTAGATGTTGTACACACAAAATGGTGTTATTCCTAACTTCATCAGAAATGTTATCAAATCCATTTTTTTTGGTCACATACACATATTTAGCAGATGTTGTTGTGGATGTATGCTTGTGTTCCTAGCTCCTACAGTGCAGTAGTATCTAACAATTCACAAAAATGCACACAAATATATTATATTCCATTCTGTGTGACTCCAGCGGTTTCCCTTATCCAACTGTGCTGCTTCTCTATGCATGCACACATGGAAAAGCATTGTGGGATACACAGAGAAGTATCGCACACCAGCATTGGGATTATGTCAAAAGAAGGATACATGTAGAAAATAACCTCAAACCTACTGTAAAATATGGTGGTGGACAATGTTCCCCCTAATGTTTTGGGTCACTGAGCAAATTTTAGGTCTTGTGAATGGAAACTTTAACATTGTGAGAATTTTGTGCAACTTTACAGGGTACACTGAGGCTGTACCCTTACAGTTTTAGACAGTAGCCAATAGGCTATTGTGGTTATTTGAGCAAAATGTAGGCTTACCAACAAAACCAATGGAGCAAATCCCTTAACCTCTTCCCATTGACAGGATTTTTTTATATTTTTATAATATAGCCTACACTATAGCCTCTGTGGTGTTCAATGCAGACATACATTGCCTGAGACGTTTTTATATTATGAAGGGCTTGACATAAATTCATGATGTTTTACTTGGTCTGTAACTGTATGGGCCAAATATGTGACTGTAAATTGCATTGTATTGTGTTGTATAATGCAAGAAATCACTTTACAAAATTAAATGTATTATTATTACCATACAGTGAATTAGACTCTGCCTATTGGCTTACTTGCAAATTCGAGCCTGTCTCAAAATACAACACTGCCCCTTTAATTAAGACATACGCTTTTCAAAGACAGTTTGAAATGTAACTTAAATGTTTTGTGACCTTTTAGTAAGCAGTAACTCCCCATTGCTGACCTACACTTATCTATAACTGGGCTAAATAACTCGCTAACTTCCAACAAACATCAACAAATGTACACACAAGCTGATCTGATCTGAAAAGTTGATTCACTTGAAAGACCACTTGTGGGCTACCCCTGCCAAAATAATTCTACTCCATTGCACTTTGGTTCGGCTTACAACAAAATCACAGACTCCAACTTGCAAAGTTAGGTTTGTTTTGGTATGTTGAATTAAAAGGAAGCTGATATAATGTTGATTTGATCACAGAAAAACATTGATCTATATAGTGCAAACTAAAGGGGCGAACTCAGTGAAGTTCAATCTCTTGAGTCTATGCACAGCATGGCATTTATTCTGCGCAACATGGTATTTCTACTGCACCAGGACTGCCGGTCCACGGTGAAGCTTAGAGGGAGCATTGGTAGTGGATCTTTGATGTTATTGGGCTGTTTTGCTTTTACATGTCCTGGGGCCCTTGTTAAGGTCAACAGCATCATGAACTCTACCAAGTACCGTGACATTTTAGCCAAAAACCTGGTTGCCTCTGTCAGGAGGCTGTACCTAAGCCGCAAGTGGATCTTCCAGCAAACCATTAACCCCAAGCACACATCCAAATCCACAAAGAAATGGTCAATTGACCACAAAATAAACCTCAGTCTCCGGACGTGAACCCCATTGAAAAGCAATGGCTTGACTTGAAGATGGCAGTCCATAAGCGCAGACCGAAAGATATCAAGGATATGGAAAGATTTTGTATGGAGGAATTGTTGTGTGTCTTTAAGCCAGACACACATCCAATATGGTTTATGAAAGTGTCAGGAGTTGGCCCGTATCCATATTTTTCCTTCCCTCCTGAAAAATCTTTGATGTAGACACCTTAATAACCTGTTGGAGCCCTTTTCAATGGGAAAAGATGTTATTAAAAACATGAGATATGGCTTGCTCCTTGGACGATGACAATTGTTACACCATGAGAAAACAAGGCTAAATGGCTTCACTGAAACAAAAAGAAAATAGGAAATATTACTTCAGGGGGAACATGGAGATAAAAAGGAAGTAGACGTAAAAATATCTACCATGATCGGATATGTGGAGGTGAGGGTAGACTATTATAAAAGTGCAGTAGTCCTAGACCAGCTGGCCTGGCCACTTCATCCAAAACAGTCAGAATCAATCAATGTAATCGGTGGGGGGCCTGAGGTAAGGGAAATGTGTCATTACAACAGAATATGAAACCGGCATTCAATGATTACTAAATGGCCGCCCTGTCTTTTACATGGCCAGAGAGGCTTTTGGAAAAATGCCACAAAGTGAGTTATCTCAGACCAGGCAGGCAGTGAGGTGTTGGATGAACCCGGGGACTGGGCAGCAAGCACTTTCTAATCCATTTACAGCAGTGGCCAAAACTCAAAGCTTTCTCAGATGGATGGAATCGCTTTCCCTCACTTTCGCCTTCTCTCTCCACTCCTCACGGTGTCTATTTTTGGGCTAGTGCTGGCATCAGGCCTCCTCTGTCTGCTGGGAGATAGGGAAGCATGAGCGCCATGAAAATGGGATGAAAACAGCATGACCACTTGCGTCATCAGAGCGAGTGAACCTTTTACCACCCGAAGCTCAGTCTTCCAAACAAACGAAGCAGAAGAAATAAAAATGGATGAGTGAATAGGATGATTAGGTTCTATTGACCAGCATTCAGTCAAACGTGGTCAATTGTCAGGGTTTTTGATTGGTTGGGGCTGACAGTGTGCTTAAATTGCGATCAATGAAGCATTCAACCAAGTCTTAATCATCAGTAGCTGTCGTACGGTGGGGGTGACCATGTGTCCAAACAGAGGCATTAAAGTGATTAATAAGGCTTGAACATGCCTAATTAAAGGAGTAATCTAGCCTAGCAGGAATAATTAGCACTCCAGGAGATGTGTGGACCTGGCCTCCCCAGATCCATATGGTCACTTACTAGCCCTGCCAATGGAGACCTTACGGGAAGCTGAAGGAGTCACTTAAGGTCCATACGGCAGTCATCAAGCCTCATCTCTGAACCACAGTGGTCAAATGATCGATTACAGCTTAATGAACCAACATGATGTATGACTTTCCAAACCGTCTCAGAAAATCACTGTAATGTATATTATAGTCGTACTGTAATACAGCTAATGGCCTGTACTTTGGAGGTCGTAGTGTGTTCTGGTGGTTCACCTTGTCCTTGTGATGGTGGCTGAGGTTGAAGGTGATGAAAGAAAAATTGGGCTACACACCCTTAATGCATGCCCTGACTGATTTCCCATCCCCCCTGGGGTGCTGACAGTCGACTCATAACACTGCGGTTTCCGACCCGTATGCAGTCTCTAAGACGACTAGTTTTGTACAGTAAAAATGTGTTGGGGAAGCCACACTGAAAATATAGTTTACCAAGCTACCAGTTACGTCACACGAGAAGAAGTTAAGCTATAGAAGTTAAGCTATACTAAAGCTACCCTTAAGAAAACTGTAGTTTGCATATCTAAAGTTTACAAACTACTTAGTGAAAAAAAACCTGTAAATCTGAAACGTCATAGACTACAAATTACAAGAACAGTTCACTTTAGGGCCTATGTTAACAGTATGAGTAATTCGCCAAAAACACGCAAACAATGTTTCAAGTCTGAATTAGGCAAGTCTAAAACTGAAAAATAAATGAACACAGTCCCTGCAGCTGGACAATTTTCTCAAGGCTTCTGGAAAGAAATGCTGTCTGCATGCTCAAACGAAGCTTGGCCCCGGTGATGTACTGGGCCGCACGCACTACCCTCTGTAGTGCCATGCAGTCGGAGGCATAGCAGTTGCCATACTAGGTGGTGATAGAGTCAGGATGCTCTTGATGGTGCAGCGAATCTGATGACCCATGCCAAATCTTTTCAGTCTCCTGAGGGGGGATAGGTGTTGTCATGCCCGATTCACGACTGTCTTGGTGTGTTTGGACCATGATAGTTTGTTGGTGATGTGGACACCAAGGAACTTGCTCCATTACAGCCCCGTCGATGAGTGTTCGGTCCTCCTTTTCTGTAGTCCACAATCATCTCCTTTGTCGTGATCACTTTGAGGGAGAGGTTGTTATCCCGACACTACACTGCCAGGTCTCTGGCTGTCTCATTGTTGCTGGTGATCAGGCCTACCACTTTTGTGTCTTCAGCAAACGTAAAGATGATGTTGGGGACGTGCTTGGCGATGCAGTCATGAGTGAACAAGAAATACAGGAGGGGACTGAGCACGCACCCCTGAGGGTCCCCGTTTTGAGAATCAGCCTGGCAGATGTGTTGTTACCTACTCTTACCACCTGGGGCGGCCCGTCAAGAAGTCCAAGATCCAGTTGTAGAGTGAGGTGTTTAGTCTTAGAGTTCTTAACTTAGTGATGAGCTTTGAGGGCACTATGGTGTTGAACTCTGAGCTGTAGTCAATTAATAGCATTCTCACAGAGGTGTTCCTTTTGTCCAGGTGGGTAAAGGCAGTGTGGAATGCAATAGAGATTGCATCATCTGTGGATCTGTTGGGGCGGTAATCAAATTGGAGTGACTCTATTATTTCTGGGATAATGGTGTTGATGTGAAACATGACCAGCCTTTCAAAGCATTTCATGGCTACAGACGTCATTGCTACAGGACGGTAGTCATTCACACAGTTTACCTTGGTGTTCTTTGGGACAGGGACTATGGTGGTCTGCTTGAAACATGTTGGTATTACAGACTCGGTCAGAGACAGGTTGAAAATGTCAGTGAAGACACCTGCCAGTTGGTCAGCGGATGCTCGGAGTACACGTCCTGATAATCTATCTGGCCCTGCAGCCTTGTGAATGTTTACCTGTTTAAAGGTCTTACATCGGCTATGGAGAGCGTGATCACACAGTCATCCAGAACAGCTGATGCTCTCATGCATGCTTCAGTGTTGATTGCCTCGAAGTGAGCATGAAAGTATTTTAAGTCGTCTGGTAGGCCCGTGTCACCGGGCAGCTCGTGGCTGTCCATCCCTTTGTAGTCCGTTATAGTTTGCAAGCCATGCCACATCAATCTTAGTCCTGTATTGATACTTTGCCTGTTTGATGGTTCTTCGGAGGTTATAGCGGGATTTCTTATAAGCGTCCCGCTCCTTGAAAGCGGCAGCTCTACCATTTAGCTCAGTGCGGATGTTGCCTGTTATCCATGGCTTCTGGTTGGAGTATGCACGTATGGTCACTGTGGGGATGACATCATCAATGCACTTATTGATGAAGCCAGTCACTGACGAAACTAAAGGAAACTTCTTGGAATGGAAAAAACACGTTTGAATAAATCTGGGTTTTGACACTCTTATGTAGCTTTCATAACCAGCCATAAATTTATCCTATATACACAACCACTCAAAGTTTGGGGTCACTTAGAAACTTAATTGTTTTTGAAATAAAAGCCAATTTTTTTTGTCTATTAAATAATAATTTATTTTAAAAACAAGGACATTTCTAAGTGACCCCAAACTTTTGAACGGTAGTGTATGTCACGACAGGTGTAAATGTATGTGTCATGACATATTATGACATAACGTGTTATGACGCTCGGTGTCAAGTAAATAGCACATTCTATTTTTACGTTCCAAGAGTGTATGAATGGTTGTTTGAGGATTTAGCTTTGGCCATTTATGTAAAAAAGAACCACAGTGACAACGTGCCAGCATGTGAGAAGCTCAAAATATGATGTCAATGCAATTCCATCCTGGGGTATGCCTGGAATGTGTCACTGCTTGGATAGTCATTTTATATCTGCACTTTTTTTCTAGCTTTGACATTTTCTGGGCAAATAACTTTTAAATCGATCAAATATGTTTCCTGACATTTAAATAGTCACTGGCTTGGCTGTGTGGCCTCACCTTGCTTTGGCATTGTGTTGGCCTATGGTCCCAGGTCTGTTGGCCTATGGTCCCAGGTCTGTTGGCCTATGGTCCCAGGTCTGTTTGTTCTGTATTGTCAACTCATGTGGTCATTATTATGCCATAGGAGATGGCAAGAAAGCACAAACAGATCTGGGACCAAATCAAAGATTATTGGTCGGATATATAATGGATTGAAAACAAAGTCACTAAAACCGACACCCCTTTATTATATATATGTTTTAAAACCTCTTGTTTATGTATTTGTCATAATTCATCTAAATTGTATATTTTACATGCTTTAGCATTAGTAGTCCATCAGGCCAATAGATGTTGCTCTGTGGGAGTAGGAGAAACAGCAAGTTTGCAGATATAAACTTGTGTTTGTTCTTTTTACTATTGTAAGCCACCTCAGGTACAGACTGAGGCCTGTAACATTTTAGGGTCTCGTCCGGGATAGTGCCACCATCTGTTGAATTGCTGATCGTACAACTGGGTGATACGGACAGAGCTGCGGAAAACGCTGTGAGAGTTATCCAGAGAGCTGAGGCTACAGGGACGACTTCGAGAGTCACTAGAGAGCGGATTGAGACATCCCAGTATCCACTAATGATGGTGACGCGTCACAAGATTATTTGGGATCTTCAGAAACATAGATCATCAATGAATGGAAGACAGCTGCACAGAATAGCAGTGGCACTAGACAACGAGAGCGAAATAGACATTCCAGAGGCATCTGAGTCCAACTAACCACAACTGTTTGAGTACATCAAGAGGACGAGGGCTTGTCCTGCCTACTTCACCTGCGTGATGAACTATTATCAGTCACAGACAATGACACTACACTGACAGAGACCCACAACACATCAACAACCAATGACACTGTAAGCAATGGGTCAGCACATGCAGCACCCCTTTCTGCAGAACAGGTATCTGGGTTGATGAGGGTTACTGATGTAGCAGCACTGTTTCCCCGTAGATAATTTAAGATACATGATGGCCAAATCTCTGATTCTGATTCTGTTTTTGATTTTACTTACAGCAGTATATGAAAACAAACATATGAGGGTCTCAGAGGAGTATGCTGAGTCAGAGGTCGTCAGAAATGTACTAAAAGTAATCAAGCCAGGTGCTTTCAGGGACATGTTGACAAACAGGGTCTTACTGTAGCTGAGCTGAAACGCTTCTTTAGGTCTCATCTGAGAGATAAAAGTAGCACAGAGCTCTTTTAGGAGCTGAGTAACGCTATACAGCAGGACAGGGAAAACCCCTCAGCAGTTTCAATAGGGGTTAATGGGGCTCAAGCAGCGGGTACTGTTCGCATCAAAGCAGAGTGGTGCTGAGTTTGACTATGGCAAGAATATGGTACAGGGTGTGTTCCTGGTACAGGCTCAGTGAAAAATACTCTAAAATCAGAGATAACCTCAAGGAATATACCTCTGTAGTGTGACTGACGACTTCATCCTCAAGCAGATAACACAATCAGCCAGTGAGCAAGCAGATACACAGAAACGTACAGTCACAGTGCTAGTCACAGCCCAGTAAATGTCAACTCAGCAAGGCAACAAAGGGACAGTTAATATTGTGACCAGTCTTCCCTCACTCAGGTTGATGGTGAAGTGAAGGCCAATTGCACAGGTGAGGCCCAGGTGTACACACATCCCCCACCCGCCGGAGGTCAGATAATAGGTGCGGCCCAGGGATATGCCCATCACCTATCCTCCAGAGCACCGACAAGAGAGGCACCGAGATGTGCTTCTCCACCAACATCCAGAGCAACGACGACAGACAGGGCCCACACTAAGGGTAAATGTTAAGACTGTGTCCTGCAGGGAATTGAAAGCTGCCCTCACTGCTTCCCTTGTGGACAAGAAGGACACAGAGCTGTCGGCTGCCTAACAAGACAGACGTCAGGAAATGGGTCCAGGTCGCTGGCAAGGGACAGACAGTGACCGCTGCAAAAAAAATATCCCTACTCCAAATCCACTGTGTGAAGACAGAGAACCAGCTACATGTCCACACACAGGAACATCAACACACACTTATCATAAGACACCCAAGGTGAAACGCGTCGCCCAGCTTATTGGCAATAGATGTATGGTCTCATGCCTATGAAATGGAGACAAAGTTCAGATGTTGTTAGACACTGGGGCACAGCTTAGCATTGTAGGGAGGGCCTGGGTAGAGAACGCTTTGCCAAGTATTGAGATCCAACCACTTGAGACATTGTTAACTGAGGGCCAGCTCCACGTGACTGCAACAAACGGCACAACTGTCCCCTTTGATGGATGGATTGAAGTATCCCTGGAGATTCTGAGTAGTAAACATGGGAAAATGGCCATGCATGTGCCTATGCTAGTCAATCAGAGCTGTGAAGACTGTCCAATACTAGGCTTTAATGTCATAGAGGAACTCATCAGAGACAACAGTGAACTGACTGATGGTGTCAATCTCAGTGCACTGCTGAGTGAGGTGATGAATGCAAAAGAAAAAGCTGTTGAAACCATGGTCTCTACCATTAAAGTGATGACCCATAAAGAAATGTCACTGAGCTGCTTGGTAAAAGTGGGAAAGAAAGGACTTACCATTCCTACAGATCAAATAGCTGAGGTGAAACTTTGAATCAGAGCCTGGCCAGAGGGAAGAACAACGATGTTCGAGCCAGCCATGGATAGCCATTGCCCAGACGGTTTGGAACTGTTTCCATGCCTCATGGATGTGCCCTGTGGAACCTCGAAAGTGGCAAAGATTCCAATTCAGAACTCCACACAACATGATATGTACCTCTCTCAGAGAACAGTGCTGGGTTGGGTAGAGTTGATGGATGACATCAGACCTGTCATCAGAGCACTTGACTGTCAGAAGAAGCATGTGAGTCAGTCTAGTGATGCTTTCTTATGCTCAACTCAGCTTCACCATAGTGAGCACTCACACACCAGTTGGGTCCAGAGAAAAATGTCACCCACTTGTTGAGTTAGAACATCTACAGGAAGAGGAACAGAAAATAGTCAGAAGAATGCTTGTTGAAGAATCGGATGTGTTCTCACATGTGGGGATGGGGATATCGGCTGCATTCTGAACCTTAAACTGAAACTCAACTTGAAGGAATACACGCCTGTCCAGAAAAGTTACAACTCCATTCCGAAATCTCTTTACAAAGAGGTGAAAAAATATGTCCAAACTTACTGGAGAGTGGCTGGATCAAGAAATCCACATCTCCATATTCATTCCCGGTGGTCTGCGTGTACAAGAAGGACAGCAGCCTGCGGTTACAGTATGTGCCAACTTCAGGGAGCTGAATCGCAAGACCATCCCTGACCGTTATCCGTGGATACAAGACCTGAAGATAACCTAGGGGGATACACATGGTTCTAGATACTCGACCAAGGAAGAGCTTACATCATGACTTCGTGGATGAAAGCTCAAGACAAGTCAACGCTTTCAGTACCCCCAGGGGGCTATATGAGTGGGTCTGCATCCCCTTTGGTATGACCAATGCCCCATCCACTTTCCAGAGGTGTATGGAAGGAGTTTAAGAGGGCATGAGAGATGAGTGCTTTTCTGCTGATCCAAGACGTTCAGCGAGCATGTGGAAGACCTGAGAAGAGTGCATAGTCAGATGAGGAAGCACAGTATCAAACTGCGGCCGAAAAGGTGTGAAGTCTTCAGACACCAAGTGAGGTGCATAGGTCGGATCGTATTCAGCAAGGGAGTACAAATCCACCAAAAAGACATGTGGGCTGTGTTGCAGCTAAAGGAGAGGGAGCCACAGACAGTTGGAGAGGTCAGAACACTGCTGGGATTCTTTGGCTAGTACAGGTCATTCATACAATATTTCTCCAGGATGGCCAAACCACTATTTGAGCTGCTACAAAGTCCATCAGAAGAAAAGGGGGAAACTGCCAAGCCCAAATCTATGGCTTTTTTTGGGCTCCCTGGACCCTCATGGGTTCAGTCCAGCCTGAAGAGGATGACGCACATGTCCAATACTCAAACTCAATTCCCCAATCAAGCTAGCAGTAAGACATGAGGAGGGCATTATATATCAGTCCCAGGGTAGTTGGGTGCTTCAAGATGGTTTTGATCACGCGTACTGGGATATGTTCCGGGTAGCCTCTGAGAATAACATTGACACTTACACAGACATGGTGACTGAGTTCAACAGTAAGTGTATAGGGGATGTTGTTCCCATGACTATTGAAACCTACCCAAAACAGAAACCATGGATAGATGGCAGCATTTGCACAAAACTGAAAGCGCAAAGCACCGCATTTAACAATGGCAAGGTGACTGGGAATATGGTTGAATACAAACTGTAGTTATTCCCTCCATAAGGCAATCAAACGGGCAAAATGTTAGTGCAGAGACAGAGTGGAGTCACAATTCAATGGCTCAGATACGAGACGTAAGTGGAAGGGTCTACAGACAATCACAGATTACAAAGAGAAAAGCAGCCACTTCGCAGACACCTATGTCTTGCTCCCAAACAAGCTAAACACCTTCTTCGCCCACTTTGAGGATAACACAGTGCCACCGACGCGGCCATCTCCCAAGAACTGTGGGCTCTCGTTCTCCGTGGACAATGTGAGTAAGACATTTTAGCGTGTCAACCCTCGCGAAGCTGCCGGCATAGACGGCATCCCAAGCCAAGTCCTCAGGTCATGTGCAGACCAGCTGGCTGGAGTGTTACAGACATATTCAATCTCGCCCTATCCCAGTCAGCTGTCCCCACTTTCTTCAAAATATCCACCATTGTCCCTCATCCCAAGAAAGCAAAGGTAACTGAACTAAATTACTATCGCCCCGTAGCACTCACTTCTGTCATCATGAAGTGCTTTGAGAGGCCAGTTAAAGATCATATCACCTCTACCTTACCTGACACCCTGTTTATTGACTATAGCTCAGCCTTCAACACAATAGTACCCTCCAAGCTCACCATTAACCCTTTGACACATACCATCACACGGGTGTGATCGTTCTACAGTGGTCCCTGAAGCGTACGATCACACGTACGATTAGAGCGCTTATTTAGAACGCTTGTTTAGAATGGCCAGTTTCAAATTACGCAACAATCAGCATTTGAGCTGGCCTAACTATTTACACAAACACAGCCCTTACAAAATGATGTCCAGAAGGTGTGCAGTTTATTTTTGGATGCAGTGTTCAGATATTCACAGAAGTATGTATAGCATCACACAATCATCCAAACCGGAAGAATGTAGGCTACATTTGTCATAGCGCTAACTGAGGATAGATTGATTTAACACAAGTGGTCACATTTTCTATCTCTCAGCTGACATAAACTACAATATGAATTAGCAAATAGCAATTACTATTTATAATTAATCACATCACGGTTGAGCTCACCATTGATCAAGATAATTGAGTAAAACACTTTCTAGAAATCTAAGGTAATCCGACTATGATTAGTTTCAGCGTGCCGCCATGCTTTTTTTCCTCACAGAAACCAAAGATAATATGAGAAGACAAGATGAGTTTGGTGGTATGCATGTTGAAGTGGTGTGTCGTCTACAATCGTTCACATCCCACCATTCAAGTTCTCAAAAAATTTGCGAACCCTTACTCAACTCATTTTGTTATAGTATCTTTGGTCCGACAGATGATTACGTGAAACCCAGAATACATTGTACATCAAAGCTGGAATTAGCTTAGCTCATCATAATCAGTACAAGCTTCAAAAAAGTATTTTACACAAATAGTATGTGCCCATTACAATCTATGCGAGAATCGGAATGCATGATTTATCAAAGGAACTTGAAAAACAAGTGAATAAAACATTAAATATATCAACAATTACCACACAAAACATGTTCTGATAGTGATTTATTGATACAAATGGTGCGTGCATGCAGTCAATCACATAACCTCTCACTCCCACTCTGAGCCATTCAGTGTTGGTGTTTATGTATGTAGCTAGTGAGCTAAGCTGTAGCATTAGCAATGTCTTTCAAAAGGAGACAACTCACAATTGCGGAGATTTTTTAAAATTCTGACATCGAATTTGAAAGTCAGGAATCAGATTGTGACCGTGACAGTGAGAAGCTGCCCCCAGCCATTGAGATCCCTAAATCTGAGGACCCCGTGTCCACTGACAAAGTCCCAGTTCACTTTGAAGATGCTGGTGGAGGCAGACCCACAGTGGATGAAGTACAAGAGTTCTGTGAAAGCTGGAAGGCTGCCAGCCATTTCACCCCTCCTGGCCCTGCTGTTTACTTGGAAGTTTCCCAGTCTGGAGTGCAATGCCCCTTGCCATTTCCATCTGAGGCAGAGTGATTCAAGTTGTTGGGAGACATAGCAGAGACCAATCGCTATGCGTTGGAGCTACAGGAGAAGAAAGACCCAGGAGTGGCGGGGACAACCACAATTAGTGAAATGTTTACCTTCCTGGTGACAGTATTTCTCATGGGGATAGTAAAGAAGAACTCCCTATAAGAATACTGGAGCACAGATCCTATGTTTGCAACTCCCTTCTTTGCCACCCTCTTTTCCCAAGACCGCTTCCTAGTTCTGCTGCGATGACTGCATTTCATCAACAATGCTACTGCCATCCTAAATGACCCGTTATACAAAATAAGAAATGTCAACAGCTGGCAGTAAAGTGGCATGACAAACGAGACATCCATGTCCTCTCCACTGTCCATACAGCAACCATGTCGGCCACAGGGAAGGTAGACCACCTGACGGGAGAGAGAAAAATCAAACCAGACTGCGTGCTTGACTATAACCTCAAAATGGGGGCAGTGGATAAGGCAGACATGATAAACAGCTTTGTGGAATGCACTCAGAAAACGACCAAGTGGTATAAGAATATGTTTTTACATTTTTCCAGGGTAGCTTCAAAATACAACACATGCTAATACTTCTCTGACGCAATTAGCATTGTTTTTCAACGCTAATAGAAGAATGTAGCTAGCTACCTAAGCGTTGAGTATAACACAATAAAGGTTATGCAATGAGTAACGTTACCTCGCGTGTCAGCGGTTATAAGGAATATACACCAAAATATTATGCTACAGTAGAAACGACATAACACGACATGCAGAAACCATTATAACGTAATAAGACACTTACTTTGATAGAAACGCACACATTTCCAAAGTTATTATTGGTTACGAAAACAACTATGACTGCGATGCAGGCAACAGACTGGAAATGTGAACACGTGTGCAGGATGGGAGATGAGCAAATGTCTGCAGACTTGAACTGCACAAACAATTGTGACGTGTTTGGGGAATTTTGTCCGGGTCAGAAATGTCAAAAAATGTATTGGACCGCAAAAGTAAAAATGGCTACTTTTATGTGAATGAATGAGGTGGAACGCACCTCAATTCAAACTGTTCTTAGAAAATAAAAAACTTGTTTGAAAATCATTTGAAATTGACAAGTTGAAAACAGTCTACAAAAAAAAACAGGCTGCGTGCCTTGGTTTGAGGGCAGCGCGGATTAAATGTACTGTTGCGTAACAGTCACATTCTGGAGCGGAGAGAACGTTCTAACATCATGTGCATAAAAAAACTCACACTGGGGCAACCATTAGAGATATTTGGAACTCATGCATAAAAGGGTTAAGCTCGGGGCCCTGGGTCTGAACCCCGCAGTGTGCAACTGGGTCCTGGACTTCCTGACGGGCCACCCCGCAGGTGGTGAAGGTAGGAAACAACACCTCCGCTTCGCTGATCCTCAACACAGGGGCCCCACAAGGGTGCGTGCTCAGCCCCCTCCTGTACTCCTCATTTAACCATGACTGCATGGCCACGCACGCATCCAAATCAATGACAAAGTTCGCAGACCACACAACAGTAGGAGGACTGATTACCAACAATGATGACACAGCCTGCAGGAAGGAAGTGCGGGCCCTAGCAGAGTGGGGCCAGGAAAATAACCTCTCTCTCAACATCAACAAAATGAAGTAGCTGACCGTGGACTTCAGGAAACAGCAGAGGGAGCATGCCCCTATCCACATCATCAGGACCGCAGTGGAAAAGGTGGAAAGCTTCAAGTTCCTCGGTGTTACACATCACTGATAATCTGAAATGGTCCACCCTCACACATAGTGTGGTGAAGGAGACGCAGCAGGGCCTCTTCAACCTCAGGATGCAGAAGAAATTTGGCTTGGTCCCTAAGACCCTCAGAAACCTTTACAGATGCACAATTGAGAGCATCCTGTCAGGCTGTATCACTGGTATGGCAACTGAACCGCCCTCAACCACAGGGCTCTCCAGAGGGTGGTGTGGTATGCCCAACGCATCAACCGGGGCACACTGCATGTCCTCCAGGATACCTACAGCACCCGATGTCACAGGATGGCCAAAAAAGATAATCAAGGATATCAACCACCCGAGCCACTGCCTGTTCACCCCGCTATCATCCAGAAGGCAAGGTCAGTTCAGGTGCATCAAAGCTGGGACCGAGAGACTGAAAAACAGCTTCTATCTCAAGACTGTTAAATAGCCATCACTTGCTGGTTACCACCCGGGTACTCAACCCTGCTGCCCTATATACATAGACATGAAAACACTGGCCACTTTAATAATGGAACAGTAGTCACTTTAATAAAGTTGACATATTGTCTCATCTCATATGTACAGTCGTGGTCAAAGGTTTTGAGAATGACACAAATGTTAATTTTCACAAAGTCTGCTGCTCCAGTGTCTATAGATAATTTTGTCAATTGTTAATATGGAAAACTGAAGTATAATTACAAGCATTTCAGAACTGTCAAAGGCTTTTATTGACAATTGCATGACGTTGATGGAAAGAGTCAATACTTGCAGTGTTGACCCTTCTTTTTCAAGACCTCTGCAATCCGCACTGGCATGCTGTCAATTAACTTCTGGGCCACATCCTGACTGATGGCAGCCCATTTTTGCATAATCAATGCTTGGAGTTTGTCAGAATTTGTGGGGTTTTGTTTGTCCACCCACCGCTTGAGGATTGACCACAAGTTATCAATGGGATTAAGGTCTGGGGAGTTTCCTGGCCATGGACCCAAAATATCGATGTTTTGTTCCCAGAGCCACTTAGTTATCACTTTTGCATTATGGCAAGGTGCAAGGCATTGTTCATCACCAAACTGTTCCTGGATGGTTGGGAGAAGTTGCTCTCAAAGGATGTGTTGGTACCATTCTTTATTCATGGCTGTGTTCTTAAGCAAAATTGTGAGTGAGCCCACACCCTTGGCTGAGAAGCAATCCCACACATGAATGGTCTCAGCTTTACTGTTGGCATGACACAGGACTGATGGTAGCGCTCACCTTGTCTTCTCCGGACAAACTTTTTTCCGGATGCCCAAAACAATCGGAAAGCGGATTCATCAGAGAAAATGACTTTACCCCAGTCCTCAGCAGTCCAATCCCTGTACCTTTTGCAGAATATCAGTCTGTCCCTGATGTTTTTCCTAAAGAGAAGTGGCTTCTTTGCTGCCCTTCTTGACACCAGGCCATTCTCCAAAAGTCTTCGCATCACTCTGCGTGCAGATGCACTCACACCTGCCTGCTGCCATTCCTAAGCAAGCTCTGTACTGGTGGTGCCCCGATCCCGCAGCTGAATCAACTTTAGGAGATGGTCCTGGCGTTTACTGGACTTTCTTGGGCGCCCTGAAGCCTTCTTCACAACAATTGAACCGCTCTCATTGAAGTTCTTGGTGATCCGATAAATGGTTTATTTAGGTGCAATCTTACTGGCAGCAATATCCTTGCCTGTGAAGCCCTTTTTGTGCAAAGCAATGATGACGGCACGTGTTTCCTTGCAGGCAATCATGTTTGACAGAGGAAGAACAATGATTCCAAGCACCACCCTCCTTTTGAAGCTTCCAGTCTGCTATTCAAACTCAATCAGCATGACAGAGTGATCTCCAGCCTTGTCCTCGTCAACACTCACACCTGTGTTAACGAGAGAATCACTGACATGATGTCAGCTGGTCCTTTTGTGGCAGGGCTGAAATGCAGTGGAAATGTTTTTGGGGGATTCAGTTCATTTGCATGGCAAAGACGGACTTTGCAATTAATTGCAATTCATCTGATCACTCTTCATAACTTTCTGGAGTATATGCAAATTGCCATCATACAAACTGAGGCAGCAGACTTTGAAAATTAATATTTGTGTCATTCTCAAAACTTTTGGCCATGACTGTATATACTGTATTCTATTCTACTGTATTTCAGTCAATGCCACTCCAACATTGCTCGTCCTATTATTGATATATTTCTTCATTCCATTCTTTTACTTTTAGATTTGTGTATTGTTGTGAATTGTTAGATGCTTCTGCACTGTTGGAGCTTGGAAGACAAGCATTTCACTATACCCGCAATGACATTAGCTAAATATGCGTATGTGACCAATCAAATTTGATATGCAGAAGCTCTAATGTGCGTATTTAAATTATTTTAATTTGACCTTTCATTTAACTTGGCAAGTCAATTAAGAAGACATATTTATTTACAATGACGGCCTACACTGTTCAATCCGGGTGACGTTGGGCCAATTGTGTGCCACCCTGTGGGACTCCCAATCATGTCCAGTTGTGATACAACCTGGATTTGACCAGGGTGACTGTAGTGACACCTCTACCACTGAGATGCAGTGCCTTTAACCACTGCGCCACTTGGGAGCCCAATCTCCTGTTATGTCCCTCTAATGGGTGTTTTGAAATAATCATCACCTTAGAAAGCTGTCCATTTCGTTGTGTTATGCTTTGAAACTACAACCTGCTGTTGAACTTCTTTCACAGTGAGGTGAGTTTTAAAAACATGTTACTGTTTTGATGATTTTATTTGCATTGATGTCAGAGTAGTTAGAGGGAGATTAGAGCCCTGAGTACCAGGCCATTAGGACCTGATGGAGGGACATTAGAGCCCTGATGGAGGGACAATAGAGCCCCAAGTACCAGGCCATTAGGACCTGATGGAGGGACATTAGAGCCCTGATGGAGGGACAATAGAGCCCCAAGTACCAGGCCATTAGGACCTGATGGAGGGACAATAGAGCCCTGAATACCAGGCCATTAGGACCTGATGGAGGGACATTAGAACCCTGAATACCAGGCCATTAGAACCTGGTGGAGGGACATTAGAGCCCTGAGTACCAGGCCATTAGGACCTGATGGTCATTAGCAAGTTGGGTACTACCAAAGCATGCCCAGAGTGCATAACAGGAGATTACCATGAGTCAACATTCACGTAGAATTTTACTGAGGTCATAACTCATGACTGCCGGTGAGGTGGTAATATGGTCACCGTAATAGCCCTAGGCAAACTATTAAAAACCTTTAAAAGCCCCATTTGTGTCACCCTCCACACCATGCCTTGGCTCTTCTAAAGGCCAGACATTGGATTTCCTGTCTCTTTCAGGGTCCACAAGGCTCTAGCGATTATTACAAACATTTCTATTCACATGGGTATTCCCCACTCCCTCCTCTATTCTTAAACTGTTATGTTCCTGACCCCCTTCTTAGGAGACTTAATAGGAAGCACCAAGTGGAATTATTATCCTGCATTGTTTCCTAACTTTTTTTAGAGGAGAAACTATCTTGGGCTAGTATTTAGACTTTTATTGAGTTTTACTAACTCTAACACGTCATTGGCTGTTTTGTTCTTGCAGGGAATTTAGATAGATTACAATGAAAGGGCACTATTCTTACAGTAGATCTCAGGCTGTCTTGACGTTGTCCTGTAGGCACAGATCTTGGATCAGCTTAACCTTTCCAAAACATAACCTTTCCATTAGGGGAAAAACACAAAACAAACTTCAAATCAGTTAGTACTGAGGTCTGATCCCGTCATTAAGCCTTATGACTGCTAATGACACTTAATGACCTAATGATAGGCCTGGAATAGTGCCGGCCCCCCTGGCTTCATACCCTCCATACCATCACAATCCCACCACATGCCTGGGCTAGGGACCGGGGTTGGTGCCTCACTCTGGGCCGGCCCTTGATCCAGTCTACATCTGGGTTGTGTATGCAGGCTTGGGGATCAAGCAAAGGCCCTCGGGACTGGAAATAGCCCCAGTTAACCCCTACTAGTCTTTGGGAAGCTAGTATGGATGACATACCTCACTGATGAGGAGCAGACCTGCTTGGGGCATAGGGAGGGGAGGCATGGATATGTGTTTGTATGGAATGGAGGTCAGAAGTAGGGCTATTTTGTAACTGGGTGTAAAGGGGGGTGTGATGGAGAGATGGAAGGAGAGACGGAGCAGCTGGGTGGATAAGGCTGACACCCACAAGAAATATTGATCATTGCTTTAAAAAAAAAATGTCATACTGGTGCTTGGCAAAAACTAGGATAAAGTAACATGGGACAACGATTGATGATTGACACTCACCCTGTGTCTATCCTAGCTCAGAGTGCATACCATTCACATTGCAGCATCCTGCCTCTGTCTGATGCTTGTGATAATTCATTGACAGGTCAACAGTTGCACAAGACAACACTTTTCCCATTCCTTCATTCAAAATGGATTCATAAAGTGTCTTCCTTCTTTCTGTGTGTGTGTGTGTGTGTGTGTGTGTGTGTGTGTGTGTGTGTGTGTGTGTGTGTGTGTGTGTGTGTGTGTGTGTGTGTGTGTGTGTGTGTGTGTGTGTGTGTGTGTGTGTGTGTGTGTGTGTGTGTGTGTGGTGCCCCATGAGTGTGTGCATGTTGGCACTCAATTCTCAGATTGACCATCAAGGTTATTGGATTCCTATTTTTAGCAACATATGTAAAAACAATACAAGGATGAATGAAATAGCATGTATTTTCTCATGGTTATGTATCCTGAAGCACCCTTGCATCAATGCAGAAGGATCAGTACAGTTTAGCATGGCTGACTAATGTGTGCATGCGTGACTGCATGTATGATTTTGTGTGTCTGTGTGCATGTGTTTTTTGTGTGCATGCTTATGTGCGTGTGGGAGTATCGACTATTTCCAACTTCTCAGCTGACTTCAGGTTTCCATCAAAACATTTCCAATAGTAAACTAATAAACATTTATCAAAGTGAATTTGGATAATGGGTTGCCCAGGGTAAACTGGAGAGGTGATGCTTATTAAGACAGGTGACTGGTTATTTCTAGTTAGTTTCCATTATGACATTGGACATAGGTATGAAGCTGGATAATGGTCATTGGTCACCATGCTCTCCTAGGGCCGTGTATTTAAAATGACACCTTGTTTTCCCTCTATTTCTCTGATCCAAATAATAGACTTTGAGATGAAAATGGCTGAAATATTTTAGGATAACATCACCATGACGAAGGTACAGTCTTTGGAAAGTATTCAGACCCCTTGATTTTTTTCCACATTTTGTTACAGTACAGCCTCATTCTAAAATGTATTCAATTGTTGTTGTGTTTCTCATCAATATACACACAACACCCCATAATGACAAAGCAAAAACAGGTTTTTTAAATGTTTGCAAATTGATAAAAAATGTAAAACTGAAACATATTTACAGAAGTATTCAGACCCTTTACTCAGTACTTTTTTGAAGCACCTTTGGCAGCGATTACAGCATTGTGTCGTCTTGGATATCATGCTACAAGCATGGCACACCTGTATTTGGGGAGTTTCTCCCATTCTGCTCTGCAGATGCTCTCAAGCTCTGTCAGGCTTGATGGGAGCGTCGCTGCACAGCTATTTTCAGATCTCTCCAGAGATGTTAGATCGGTCCGGGATCTGGCTGGGCCACTGAAGGACATTTAGAGACTTGTCCCAAAGCCACTCCTGCCTTGTCTTGGCTGTGTGCTTAGGGTCGGTATCCTGTTGGAAGGTGAACCTTCACCCCAGTCTGAGGTCCAGAGCGCTCTGGAGCAGGTTTTCAACAAGGATCTCTCTATACTTTGCTCCATTCATCTTTCCTTCGATCCTGATTAGTCTCCCAGTCCCTGCCACTGAAAAACATCCCCAAAGCATGATACTGCCACCATCATGCTTCACCGTAGGGATGGTGCCAGGTTTCCTTCAGATGTGATGCTTGGCATTCAGGCCAAAGAGTTCAACCTTGGTTTCATAAGACCAGAAAATCTTTTTTCTTACGGTCTGAGAGTCCTTTAGGTGCCTTTTGGCAAACTTCAAGCAGGCTGTCATGTGTTTTTTACTGAGAAGTGGCTTCCGTCCGGCCACCACCATAAATGCCTGATCGGTGGAGTGCTGCAGAGATGGTTGTCCTTCTGGAAGGTTCTCCCATCTCCACAGAAAAACTCTGGAGCTCTGTCAGAGTGACCATTGGGTTCCTGGTCACCTCCCTGACCAAGGCCCTTCTCCCCCGATTTAACAGTTTAGCCGGGCGGCCAGCTCTAGGAAGAGTCTTGGTGGGTCCAAACTTCTTCCATTTAATAATGATAGACGCCACTGTGTTCTTGAGGACTTTCAATGCTGCAGCCATTTTTTGGTATCCTTCCACAGATCTGTGTCTCGATAAAATCCTGTCTCGGAGCTCTACGGACAATTCCTTTGACGTCATGACTTGGCTTTTTCTCTGACATGCAATGTCAACTGTGGGATCTAATATAGACATGTGTGTGCCTTTCCAGTCATGTCCAATCAATTTAATTTATCACAGGTGGACTCCAATCAAGTTGTAGAAACATCTCAAGGATGATCAATGGAAACAATTTTGAGTCTCACAGCAAAGGGTCTGAAAACTTATGTAAATAAGGTATTTCATTGTTTTTATTTTTAATAGATTTGCAAAAATTCTAAAAACCTGTTTTTGCTCTGTCATTATGGGGATGTTGTGTTGAGATTGATGGGCATTTTTATTTATTTAATCTGTTTTAGAATAAGGCTGTAAGGTAACAAAATGTGGATAAAGTCAAGGAGTCTGAATTCTTTCCGATTGCACTGTATATGACGACCTTCTCTTTCTAGCATCAGTAGAGTAGCTTGCCTTTATTTTCCTCAACAACCAACATTGACCTATGGTAGTTTGGCACTGAAAAATACACTTTTCCCCCCTTTTTTATTCTCATGTTGTCATGACAACATTGCAATATCTTGGTTTATTTGTCTGTTTCTTTTGCAAGATAGGTGTATCATATTTCAAAATCACTTTTACTCTGATGAATTACTGTTCCTGTCCATAGACGTGCTAGATTACTGTCTAGATGAAGAATATGTATGCATATAAGGGCTTGTTCAAACATA
Source organism: Oncorhynchus tshawytscha (assembly GCF_018296145.1). Taxonomy (NCBI): domain Eukaryota; kingdom Metazoa; phylum Chordata; class Actinopteri; order Salmoniformes; family Salmonidae; genus Oncorhynchus; species Oncorhynchus tshawytscha. The sequence goes on from NC_056461.1 coordinate 23,218,957, forward strand.
CTCCAAGTATAAAATAATGTAATCAAAGCATTGGCTAGGTGTAGCATCATGCAGGGTAACATTCAATCAATACATAACAGACTGTACCTGAGAGGCGCATACTGAGTCGTAGAAAATAACTATTTCTGATTTAGTTCGGTTGAGTGTGACATCTCAATCAGGTGTTTGTGTGTGTGTGTGTGCCTGAGTGTGTGCGTGTTTGTGTAATAGGTTGCAGAGCCCTGATAAAAGAGGGATGGCGACATGCAGTGTTTCGTAACATCACTCCCTAGGCAACAAAATCTCTGTCTCAGCCACAGCCCCTGCCTCAGACACATGAGGGAGGGAGGGAGAGGGAGGTAGAGAGAGAAAGGGGAGAGAAAGAGAAAGGGAGAAAGTGGAGGGAGAAAGTGAGAGGGAGGGGAGAGGAGATGGGGCACATGGGACACAGAAGCAAAGAGTTGTAAGAGAGAGATGGCGAAGAACAAAAAGGAAAACGAGAAAGGAGAAAGAGGCAGAAATAGCAAGATAATTAAACAGGGGAAAGTTAAAAGGGAATGAGAGAGAAACAAAAGGGGAAATAGTGAGGAAAAACAGAGAGTGAAAGAGAGTAGAAAGGAAAGGTCGAGCTCCTCAGAGTGCAATTCAATCAGTCAGAACATTGTGTACATACATGGCCCTTCACCTTCCCCTGCATCCCCACGACTTCCGACCCTGACCAAGCCCTGTAAGTCCCTACTCATTTAATGTCACGAAAGAAAACACATTCTCTTAATTCTATTAAGCCGTACCTTCCTCTGACCTTATTGCCTTTGACTTTAGCAGGTACTCGGAGAGAAAAGGATGAGAGAGAGAGAGGTCATGAGCAGATGAGCTCTAACATTTTTCAGCATGTTTTGTACAAGGAGATATACAGGATACTACCCTCCACAACACAACTGTAAAAAAAAAATCCTACTGTCAAAGATTCTTATTCCGAAGGACTATACAGCAAATGCTCTGGCAAACCAATGTCCAGCAAAAGAAGCACAACAGAAACCTGAAAACACCATCCAACCTGGAACTGAGTAAGTAATGTTTAGTCTGAAGCTAATTTTAAAGCCAAGAATAAAAATCTATTACAATAATATATTTTACTTTATAAGGACTCAATACTAGGTTAAGGCTATCAAGCTTGCTAGGACAGAACAGATCCGTCTGCAACTTCAATTAGCAATGAGGTGTGAAGTGGGAGATGTCAAAGCCCTTGAGCCCAACAATGGCAGGAGAGTTTCACAGCCTCCCCCACCCAAATGCAGAGGCCTTTTAAACCCCTTCCCTCTGTGCAGAGGTCATTACAATACAGTACCCCCTAGATGTAAAAAAAAAAAAAAAAAAAAAAAAAAATAGAAGGCACGGAAAGAGTACAAAAATAATCTCCTTATGGAAATTTTAGCTGACTGCTATAGAAATGGGAAGGTAAGCAACGTAATCTTCCACACAGACCATCCCCTGGCATGGCACAGTGCTATATTAACACACTACTCCTCTGTTAAGAGGTGGGGGGGGGGGGCTGTTAGCGATGGGTGGAAACTCAGGATACTAGACAACGAGGACTCTGAGTCAGCCACTGTCAATCTGTACACTTCTGAAACAGTATTGGTACAGGGCAGCCGCAAACAGTTTCAGCTGAACTTTTATATAATCAAAGAGGGAGCGCAGCTGGAGAAGCTCTCTCCTGAGAAAGATACCCCCACCCCAAGCGTGTCCGAAAAGACATCTTAATTAAACAACACCACAGACGAGCAACCCCAAGCGGAAAGTCAACCTCCCAGCACAGAGCGCTACTCCCTCATTTAAATGAAGGATACATTCACCTAGCTGAAGGTAAGGTGGGTGGAGCTGGAACAGCAGGTGAACACACTACAGTCAGCACGAAAAAATAGTCCAGGAAAACAACACCTCCACAACCTGACCCGGAGAGCTGAAGGTGTAGAGAGACATGACTGCAGGAGAAAGAGCAGGGGCAGGAGAAGAACAGAGCACTGGAGGAGAAGGTGAGACTCCTGGAGAAGAAAGTGAGAAAGATGACATGTGACATAGAACAACCCATTAGAGAGCTGGCCACCCTCGCAGAGAAGCCAGCAGAACAGGACACCTCAGATCCTAACCAAAGTCTTGACACCACAGCAAAACATCCACCCCAGACCCTGACCATAGCCTCAACATCACAGCAGGACAGACAAATGAAGAACCCCAAGTCTAGGAGATCCCACCCACTCTGAGCACCCCCTCCTGTCAGCCACCCTGATAGCCCTCCTGACAATCCCCCCACACCCACTGAGGACATACACAAGCCACAGATTGTACTCTTTATGGACTCAAACGGGAAATATATACAAAATAAACAAAAACACCCAATGCACAGGACCAACTAGTGGTTATCTCACCCTGCTACCACAAAAATATAAACGCAAGTATTTCCCGTGACTGTGCCTCAAAACCGAATGTTTACCTGGCCCACCACTCCACCCTGGACTTGAACAGCCTTTACGACCAGGTCCAGTTATACAAGGCAGCAGTGCCCACCTTTGCTAGGACCCTCAGACCGCAGCCCCAACACCTCACACAGGAGCAAAGATCAACAGACACCCTGCCCAGACTAGTGAGACACACACACCACCCCCGGACCTACACATAGAGGACCCACGCTGAGACCCTACATCCAGACCACAGCACCACCAGCCACATCCACAACCCCCACACCAAACAAACAATACCTCCCAAAACCAACCATGCCCACACCCTGTATAGGCCCCCTCAAATCAGACCAGTTAGGCAACAACAAATTCAATCACTCTTAGACAACTTCCTGGACAAAACATATCACAGTAATTGTAAAGGTGTAAACTTGGCAGTAGAAAACCTAAACAGTATATTTGACCTCTCAGCTTCCCTATCAAATCTAAATATTTCAAGCAGGAAACCTAAGAAAATTAACAACAATGACAAGTGGTTTGATGAAGAATGCAATAACCTAAGAAAGAAATTGAGAAACCTATCCAACCAAAGACATAGAGACCCAGAAAACCTTAGCCTTCACTATGGTGAATTACTAAAACAATACAGAAATACACTATGGAAAAAGAAGCACGTCAGAAATCAGTTCAGTGTAATTGAAAATCCATGGACTCTTACCACTTCTGGGAAAATTGGAAATCCCAAAATAAACAACAACAGTTATCTATCCAAAACACTTATCCAATCTTGTTGTGCCTATAACAAAGAACAAACAGCAAAAACGTATACATGATCAAATATAAATATTTGAAGCAACTATTAAAAACTATCAGAACTCACTGGATTCTCTAATTACATTGAATGAACTACAGGACACAATACAAACCCTCCAAACCAAAAAGGCATGTGGTGATGATGGTATCTTAAATGAAATGATTAAATATACAGGTGACAAATTCCAATTGGCCATACTTAAACTCTTTAACATCATCTTTAGCTCTGGCATCTTCCCCAATATTTGAAAGCAAGGACTGATCACCCCAATCCACAAAAGTGTAGACAAATTTGACCCCGATAACTACTGTGGCATATGCGTCAACAGCAACCTTGGGAAAATCCGCTGCATTATCATTAACAGCGGACTCTTACATTTCCTCAGTGAAGACAATGTACTGAGCAAATGTCAAATTGGCTTGTTATTAAATTACCAATTGATAGACCACGTATTTACCCTGCACACCCTAATTGACAGAGAAACAAACCAAAACCAAGGCAAAGTCTTCTCATTCTTTGTTAATTTCCAAAAAGCTTTTGACTCAATTTACCATGAGGGTCTGCTATACAAATTGATGGAAAGTGGTGTTGGGGGAAAAACATTCTAAAATCCATGTACACAAACAACTAGTGTGTGGTTAAAATTGGCAAAAAACACACATTTCTTTCCACAGCGCTGTGGGGTGAGACTTGGATGCAGCTGTAGCCCCACCCTCTTCAACAAATGCATGAATGAATTGGCAAGGGCACTAGAACAGCACCCGGCCTCCCCCTACTAGAATCTGAAGTCAAATGTCAAATGCTGATGATCTGGTGCTTCTGTCCTCAACCAAGGAGGACCTACAGCAGCACCTAAATCTTCTGCACATATTCTGTCAGACCTGGGCCCTGACAGTACATCTCATTAAGACAAAAGAAAACGGTATTCCAAAAAAGGTCCAGTTGCCTGGACTGCAAATAGAAATTCCATCCAAATGGTCGAAAATATGTGAATCACATTTTTATTTGGCGTACTGCCGACGGCATTGCGTACCCCAGTTTGGGAATACCTGGCCTAGAGCACAACAAAAAACTATACATACCTCGGCCTAAACATCAGTGTCACAGATAACTTCCACAAAGCTGTGAATGATCTGAGAGACAAGGCAAGTAGGGCCTTCTATGCCATCAAAAGGAACATAAAATGTGACATCCCAATTAGGATCTGGCAAGAATACTTTAATCAGATATAGAACCCATTTCCCTTTATGGTTGTGATGTCTGGGGTCCACTCATCAATCAACAATTCACAAAATGGGACAAACACCAAACATCCTCAGTGTACAATGTAAAACACCAAATAAGCTTGCCATGGACAGGGGAATTAGGCCGATAGCAACTAATTATCAAAATCCAGAAAAGAGCCGTTCAATTTCTCAACCACCTAAAAGGAAGTTATTCCAAAACCTTCCATAGCAAAGCCATCACATACAGAGAGATGAACCTGGAGAAGTCTCCTAAGCAAGCTGGGGCTCTGTTCACAAACACAAAGAGCCCCAGGACAGCAACACAATTAGACCCAACCAAATCATGAGAAAAGATAATTACTTGACACATTGGAAAGAAATAACAAAAGAATAGAGCAAACTAGATTGGCTATTTGGCCCTAAACAGAGAGTACACAGTGGCAGAAGAGGGCAGTCCACAAGCGCAAAAGGATATCAAGGATCTAGAAGAATTCCAGATCCCTCCTAATGTGTTCTCCAACTCATAAAACATTTTAGACAAAGGCTTAGTGCCGATATCCTCGCAAGGTGAGATATTGAAATGTATTGAAAACAGCTGTGTCAATCATTTTGACCCCAACCTTTGAGAAAAAAATGAGGTATTACTTGTTAATCAAAATCTCTTTCTCTGAGAGTTGTATTAGTATAAAATAGTATCATTTCATTTTTTTCTTTTATGAGTATTTGAATCATTTATTTTATACAGCCATTTTTGCTAATTTTTATCAAGGGTGTCAATAATTACGGACTCTACTGTAATATATGAAGACTTGATAAGACGAGAGACAAATGTTCTGAAGGGTCTTGATTATTTGCAGGCGGTAGGTCGGTGGGTCGGAAGAGAGTTACGTTAGAAGGACAATAAAGAAGGGAAGATTAATGTTACAAAATCTTGTAATGAGGTGTGGGTGTCCGAGAGACGAGTGCAGGGAGCGAGGGACAGGGAGCGAGGGAGGGGTAGAAAGGAGAAGCGGAGTGCCTCTTTATTATTCTTGTGGCTGCTCCTTGGATCGACAGGACCGTATTGATTTACGCTGCTGTCAGTAGGCATTCTTGGTTTTCCTCAAATGGATTGGGGCTATTTTTACTCTCTTTCAATTACCTATCGGATTTGCATTGCTACCTCAGATGTAATCAGTGCCAAGACCAATCTACAGAGAGTGAATTTAGATTTTACAGTGGCATTCACACCCCTTGACTTTTTCCACATTTTGTTGTGTTACATTTATATTTTGTGTCACTGGCCTACGCACAATACGCCATAATGTCATAAATCAGTAAGTATTCAACCCCTGTCCATGGCAAGCTTAAATAAGTTCAGCAGTAAAAATGTGCTTTAAAAATCACATAATAAGTTGCATGGACTCACTCTGTGTGCAATAAAAGTGTTTAACGTGATTTTTGAATGACTACAAAAAATGTGGAAAATAAATTAACTTTACATACTGAATACAAAGTGCTATGTTTGGGGCAAATCCAACACAACTCATCACTGAGTAATTTTCAAGCATGGTGGTGGGCTGCATCATGTTATGGGTATGCTTGTCATCGGCAATGATTCAGGTTTTTTTCTATGATAAAAATAAACTAAATTAAACTAAGCAAAGGAAAAATAGTAGAGGAAAACCTGGTTCAGTGTGCTTTTCATCACACACTCTGAGACAAATGCACCTTTCAGCAGGACAATGACCTAAAATATGAGGGCAAATATACACTGGAGTTGCTTATCAAGACGACATTAAATGTTCCTAAGTGGCCTAGTTACAGTTTTGACTTAAATCAGCATGAAAATCTATGGCAGTCTAGCAATGATCAACAACCAACTTGACAGAGTTTAAAGAATTTTTTAAAGTATAATGTGCAAATATTATACAATCCAGGTGTGCAAGGCTCTTAGTGACTTGCCCAGAAAGACTAAGCAGTAAAACCTGCCAAAGCTGATTCTGAAATTTATTGACTCAGGGGTGTGAAATGAAAAACAGAAATGAGATATTTCTGTATTTCATTTTCAATAAATTTGCAAAAATGTCTAAAAATATGTTTTCACTTTGTCCTTATTGGGTATTGTGTGTAGATGGGTGCGATTTTTTACCTTTATTTAATCCATTTTGAATACAGGCTATGACACAACAAAGTGTGGCATAAGTCAAGGGGTATGACTACTTTCTGAAGGCACTGTAACAGCTCTTGACTGTCTCAGTGTTCATGTACAAAGATGATGTGTGGATGGATGGTTGGAATATAGTCCATGTTTAAATAGTATCTATAAATATAGTAGTATGGCGGATTCCCAGTTAGATACATCTGATCCATTTCATTCCATTAGAAACGGGTATGAGTGGAGCTGTCCCAGCCTTAAATGACAAATGACTACTAATGTTTTTAGTAGGCCTACTTTTCCATTACAATTGTCATAACCCTACGAGCATGGACATAACCTTGTCCATTCTAAACAGGAGAGCATATCCACTTGTTTCAGTCAAATCATTTCAGGATTGATTGTGGCTTGTTAAGGCCCTGGAAAATGCATTGTGTTTGTTGCCAGAGGTATTATGCTTTATCCCCTTAGTTAGCAAACAAACACAGGATCCAGAGGAAAAACCTCAGATGGCTAGAACTTCACTTTGTCTTGATAAAAATTTGAACAATGCATCAGAGCTTGTTGCAATTGACTCCATTTCACTGAAATTTCTACTAATTGTGAGAACATTAAGTCAAGAAATACTTGACCCACAGCGCAAATTACCAAGGACATTCTATTCTCCTTTCGTTTGCAACATAACTAAATAGATTAATGGTGTTGCCAGCTCTCTCTCTGTCTTTCTTTCGTCCTCTCTTCCACTTTTTGGCACAGAATGCAAGCCAGCAATTTTTAACAGCTGTGCTGTCAGTTGCATAATAGGGAGATTGAATTGTTTATTTTTGTATATTTAGATATTCAGTAGGGCAAATGAAACAGACGCTAGCTTGGTTGGCACTCTGATATTATCAACATGGTTATTTTGACATGAGCAAAGTGTCCATGTGCAACAGAAAGTACTTTCTGTGCTCTTTGTCCCTAGCATTACCCAGGGACTTTCTCTGGTTCTCTCTCTCTCCATCTATCTCGGTATCTTTTGTCTCATTGTCGGGGGAGCAAGCATTCCAGAACTCTGGCACTCGCTTGTCTCTCAAAAAAAAACAGTTGCTTGTCAATAGAAAGTGACCCTTTTATAGCCATGGTGACATCTCAAAATGTTGCATCACCTTAAAAAAAAAAGAAGGTATTTGGGCTCCTGAGATTGTCCCTCTCCTGTCTCTGCTTTTAATGGTCGGGGATAATGAGCTTCCAATTATAGTTCAGTCATTTGGAAGATGTCAGTGTTCAGGTTACAGCTTCCTGTCTTCTAAACCTCACCGGAGCGTAGTCCTAACGGATCAGCGCTCTAATTTGGTTTACCTGATGACGATCACCCCCTTTTCAAAACCCAGAAAACCATGATGGTTACAACACACCAGGGTTGTCACATAACACTAAGCATTTTCCCTCTTGTTCGTATGGTGAGTGGGATGCAAGTATAAGGTCAAGGAATAATGAACATATGAAGTAGGACACTGAAGGTTGAGCATTATGTCTTCAAGAAGAAATTTCTATGGAAGGAGACTCAGAGGATCACTCAGGTCGATCATATCTGACACACAAGCAGCATTGTAAGTGTCTGTGATAATGGCCATACACCTCTATGGAAGCCCTGATTATGGGTTTGTCATAATGAAAGTGATTCATATCTGAAACCCTGATAAACAGCTTAAGGTTGATCAACAGAGAACGATGATCTCAGAAGCTCTACCATGTTTAATTCCTTTTAACGTGCCAGGGTCTTTTCTCTGAGCCCTCATATAGAGCGCGTAGATTGTTTTAGTAAATATCTGATTGATCCCAGAAGGGGTCTCTCTCTAGGCGCTGTTACATAAGTCAGACACCGCTGTGTAAAAAGACACTCTCGTTTCTCAAATAACTAAGCCACACCTTTCACTAGCACTTCATTGTATTCCCTTAAGGCCCTAACCCATATACCCAGGTGCTGCCTGCCCTCCTCCCTGCACCACTTTAGCCTTCCATGAATGGAGTATTTGGAGAAAAAAAATGCAGATTCTGGATGGTTTTGGGGGCTAGAATGTTGTAACTAAACTATTTTTCCCCAAAATTAGTGTTCCCACTGCCCTGGTTCTAAGGGGCATAAATATCACCAAAATGTGTGGTGGCAGTTGTTTTGTTTGGGTCTTTTTTCTGAGTGGACTCTTTCCCTCCTAGAAGTTTTGGCTGCAGTGTTGAGAGTGTTGGCTCTGGGAATTAGTCCATGTTCGTGACATATTTAATTCAGGTCGACGAGGGTGACTGTGTACACGCACCTCTCTCCAAATAAACACTGTTGTCAAGAATCTCTTTTTCTCCACCGGAAGGGTTTTGGGATAAGATGTTCTCCAAAATATTATTTTTAAGTGTACCGTTTTACGCATTTCTTGCCAAGGTAACGTAATATCACAGTGGAGTCCACTTTGAATCACATAGATATAACAACCTTACTGAGCACTCCAAATCATCAAGAGGATGTATCCAATAACATATTAGTCAGGCAGTTTTTCACTCTGTACCATAAGCATCTGAATACAGTGCATTGAGATACTTGCATGCAATAGCCAACTGGAGGCCAGTGGTCCATTCATTTTTCAAAAATCTATTTACTGTCTTTGTAAAAATGCTTCCTTTGCACGTAACGTAACCTAGCAGTGTGTACACGGCACTGTATAGTGAAATGCTGAATGCAGTATGAACCATAAGGTTTTCATGTAAGACCCTAGCTTGCCAAGACATTTCAAAGCCTGTCAATGCTTGGAATACTGTACCAAGACTAGGTTTGCAAAGGGAGGGTATATTACTGGAAGGTTTACCAGTAAACTACCAGAATTTTGTATCTTTCAAGGATTGATGTCATCTATCACAAGATATCTAGTGGTCGTTTTGGGTACTTCAGATTATAACAGGCACCTGTAATTATCTCTGATCCTCTCTGGCCATATCATGGAAAATATATGACATAATTACTTAAGGTGATAAAAAAATATATAGAATGACAAATCTGTAAAACATTATCCTAAATATAAGCCATGAAGGCTAGGGGAATACCATTGGTGTTTAACATGAGGGCTTGAGCATGAAATACCCCCTCAAAAAATGATACGCTTTTATTTATTTTACTGTCAATATGCATTTGTTGTCAATGTTTTGTCGTCAAACTCAATAAATAAATTGGCATTGTTGATTAGATGCTTTTCCATTAATTAGGCTATTGTCAATTACCGGTAGATTTGCAACCCTAACTAAAACGATGGGCAAACAAGATTACACAAGCGAACAACAAGGGCAGGCATTATGCTTTGAAGCTAATATGACTCATTCTCAAGGACAGAGGCTCCATTTTGATTATTCAATATGTACTATAACGACAACATTCAGGAATAGATGGAATGATTCTGCATGTGATGAAGGATGAACTATAATAATAGTGTCATGCATATCATGGGATTTGAAATACTTTCCACCCTCAAAAGCACAATAGCACTGAGTGCATCAGTGCTTGGAGGAAAATTGCTTGAAGTAAAGTGCACAGAATAGAATGCAGTGAGTGAAGAGTGTGGAGCCAGACTCAAGCCACCGTAGTTTATCCCCCCTACTGGATAGAATAGATCACTGCAACATGTACAGAAGCTGAAGCACATCCTGGTACTTTCCACAGGTCCTGGAGTTGTAGGCAGACTCATGGAAACAGAAAGGAAGACGCCTGATGAGGAGGTGTCGAAACGTTGTTATAAATAAATATCACCTGGGAGCCACTGCAACATGAGCATCCATACTCGTACACTGAGTGTACTAAACATTAGGAACACCTGATCTTTCCATGACATAGCCTGACCAGGTGAAAGCTATGATCCCTTATTAATGTTACCTGTTAAATCCACAGTGTAGATGAAGGGGAGGAGACAGGATAAATCATATTTTATAAGCCTTGAGAAAATCGAGACATGGATTGTGTATGTGTGCCATTTAGAATGTGAATGGACAAGACAAAATATTGAAGTGCCTTTGAATGGGGTATGGTAGTAGGTGCCACGCGCCCCCCGTTTTTGTCAAGAGCTGCAACGCTGCTGGGTTTTTCACGCTTAACAGTTTATCAATAATGGTCCACCACCCAATGGATATCTAGTCAACTTGACACAACTGTGGGAAGCATCGGAGTCGACATGGGCCAGCATCCCTGTGGAACGCTTTCAACACCTTGTAGAGTCCATGTCCCGACGAATTGAGGCTGTTCTGAGTTCAAAAGGGGATGTAACCAGTGATGTACAGTATATAAACACTGGATTGCTAATTCTACTGTATGTATTGGCCATTGTGAGGCTTTGAAGCCATGTTGGCACTCACCAGTAGCAGCAGTCCTCCATAGGAATGAATGGAATTCTACACTATTTCAATTAAATGTTTCATAATTGTTGTAGTAGTGTGGACAGTAACATTAGTAAGAAAAAAAATATATACTTTAAGGAAAATGTTTGTATATCTATATGTATTTGTGGTATTATTTATATGTTTTTCTCACATAATATCATGTAAAAGTCTGCATTAATGTGTCTGTAATATAATAAATGTGGCAAAAACAAATGTAGACATTAATACATGCATTTCTATAGCTTCCTAAAGGTTTTTTTTTACAATGGTGGGGGAGTGCCCCCTATTAGTCATCTAGTGTATATGTACATCATTGGGTGCAACTCAATATTTGGAAGGTGTCCCTAATGTTTTATACACAAAAGCCTTTTCATTTTTTATTAATAAATACACCATTGATATGAATAGCAATTCCAACTCTGTCCTTTTTGTCCCGTTTCCCTTCTACTGTATGTGGAACTCACAAAGGGAAACACTCACAAAGGGAAACACTCATAAGCGCCTGGCAGGCAGTCCAGCTTCCGTTCCATGTCATCCCTGCAATTCGTTTGGGGCCAAACCTGCCCCCTCTCCATCCCGACCTGGTTTCCCATGTACTCCGGCTGCCAAAGGCGACCACAGAGACTTCTTTATCTTTCCAGCTTCCTGTTCGAACTGGCGTCCAATCGCTGCCAGCCTAGGACTGTGGCCCTGTGTGACTCGTAATGTTCCTGTGAATGAGATAGAGACAGAGACTTTTACAGACCCATATCTCTGTGGCCATGACCCAGACACAGTCACATACTGCTTTAGTAGAGACAGGGGATGGAGCTGACTAAAGAAATGTATGACTGGAGTGACTGAATGACAGATCTGTGTTGTTTTTATAGTGGGTTGTGCTTTCGGTAAGGATTGAACTTTTTATACTACTACTGAATTTGAACACTAAAGTATTCATGCTTGGCCTCACACTACTCACTTGATATCACTGTCCGTCCACCTGTCTATCCGTCCATCCATCTATCTATCTTTGTCCTGGTGTATGCTTTCTGTGAGTACTTCTGGACCAGACTTTGCCAGATGTGAGTGCATCCACATATTGTGGTCTCTGCCAAGTCTTCCTCTTCAGCATGGCTACAGGCTGCAGCCCACAGCTGGCCCATGCGGCTGGGCCCAGGGCTATTTCACATCCCAGTTTTGGGGAAATGGTAGGTGTGATCCACATGCCTTTGGACCGGTCTCTATGTGCTCTGCTAGCCCGTCTGTGTGTGCACCGTAAGCGCTCCAGGCCCAGGCCCCTCTCTTTGTCTGTGGCTCTGGGCCCTAGGCTCTAGGACTGGCTCTCACATGAGATGAGAATGACTGTAGGAAGGGATGAATGATGAAATGCAGTGCCAAAACCCACATGCCCAACAGTTTCTCACTCTCAACTCATCAAAGTCTGTCTTTCCTTTTCTTATCTCATGGTCTTCTCCCACCTGGTTCACCTAGTGTTTGTCTCGGGCCCCATTTTTCTTTCCTTTTTTTCTTTCACCATTTGTTCCTCCCTTTCTTATTCACCAAATGTTCTCCTTCAATATTTCTGTTCTAGTCCTTGATTTTCTATTTTGACTTCATTTTTCTAAAAACACTGGAGCTGCTTGATTTATACCAAACTGGAACCAACGGTGACTCCTATTTCCGGACGTGGTCTGAGCGTAGGCTATGAGAACCACGTTTTTTTGTAGAGACATGTCTGTGAGGAATTCCAAGCAGCTTTGTCTTTGCTCAACTATATGGTCTTAGTATAATGACTATTTTCCTTATACCGCCATCACACTATAGCAATTGTGTGCTGCAATTACTGCTATTTTAAAGCCTGACATTACAGTTTGCCTATTTTTGGAGTTTCTGGGCTAAAATAAGACCAGACGCAGACAGCATCCTGGGGCGGTGGATTTAGTCGACTGACGTGATATACATCTTTACAGCTCACAGACGTGTGTGTGTGTGTGTGTGTGTGTGTGTGTGTGTGTGTGTGTGTGTGTGCTGCTCATTCAGGGTTAAATGCTTTCCCTTTCCCCGGGGTATGATCTGCAGTTCTGCACTGTGCATTTAGCATTGAGGACTACACTCTGAGATGCAAAAGCATGAATGGACGAATTAGTCCATTTCCTCCACATCCCTTTTACCTCCATGGAATGGTCGAAGAGCATATGTCAAAGAGTGTGTGTTGTGAGCAAGAGAGGAAGGTAAGGAAAAGTGAAGTGTAAAAAGTATAGTCCTAAATGTCCCAGCAAGAGTAAAAGTATGTATGTATAAAATTGCATTATCTTGAATGTTTCACTCCATGGTCTTTGTGTGGTTTACTCAAGGTCAGACTTCTCTAACTCCTCTCATATCTCTGGAAAGTAACAATAAGAGGACTTAAAATGTAACTAATCAAATCAAATTGTATTGGTCACATACACGTGATTAACAGGTGTTATTGCGGGTGTAGAGAAACGCTTGTGCTTCTAGCAGTGCAGTCATTTCTAACAAGTAATATCTAACAAATTACACAACATATACCCAATACACACAAATTGAAGTAGGAATATATACATATGGACGAGCAATGTCAGAGCGGAATGGACTAAGATACAGTAGAATACAGTATATACATATGAGATGAGTAATGCAAGTTATGTAAACATTATTATGTGAACAAGACACCGTAGAATAGTATAGAAAATAGTATATACATATGAGATGAGTAATGCCAGATATGTAAACACTATTAAAGTGACTAGTGTTCCATTCCTTAAGTGGCAAGTGATTTCTAGTCTATGCTTATAGGCAGCAGCCTCTAATGTGCTAGTGATGACTGTTTAACAGTCTGATGACCTTGGATAAAAGATGTTTTTCACTCTCTCTGTTTTTTTCTTCTTCTGAGGTCTTGGCTGATTTCTTTTGATTTTCCCATGATGTCAAGCAAAGAGGCACTGAGTTTGAAGGTAGGTGTCACGTTCTGACCTTAGTTTATTTTTTATGTCTTTGTGTTAGGTTGGTCAGGGCGTGAGTTGGGGTGGGTTGTCTATATTATTTTTACTATGTTATATTTTCTACGTGTTTGGCCTAGTATGGTTCTCAATCAGAGGCAGGTGTCGTTAGTTGTCTCTGATTGAGAATCATACTTAGGTAGCCTTTTCCCACCTGTGTTTTGTGGGTGATTGTTTTCTGTTTAGGTTGTTTCCCTGACAGAACTGTGCGCTTTCGTTTTCTCCGTTTATCATTTTTGTTTGAGTGTTTTTTGTGAACATTAAATATGAACAATTTCCACACTGAGCTTTGGTCTCATTCCAACGACGATCATTACAGTAGGCTATGAAATACATCTACAGGTACACTTCCAATTGACTCAAATTATGTCAATTAACCTATCAGAAGCTTCTAAAGCCCTGACATCATTTTCTGGAATTTTCAAGCTGTTTAAAGGCATAGTCAACTGAGTGTATGTAAACTTCTGATGCACTGGAATTGTTATACAGTGAATTGTAAGTGAAATAATCTGTCTGTAAACAATTGTTGGAAAAATGACTTGTGTCATGCACAACGTAGATGTCCTAACCGACTTGCCAAAACTATAGTTTGTTAACAAGACATTTGTGGAGTGGTTGAAAAAATAAGTTTTAATGACTCCAACATAAGTGTATGTAAACTTCTGACTTCAAATGTAGGTATTCCTCTTGTCCTGATGGGATAGGGCAGTGTGCAGAGTGATGGCGATTGCATCGTCTGTGGATCTATTGAGGCGGTAAGAAAATTGAAGTGGGTCTAGGGTGGCAGGTAAAGTAGATGTGATATGATCCTTGACTAGTCTCTCAAAGCACTTCATGATGACAGAAGTCAGTGCTACGGGGTGAAAGTCATTAAGTTCAGTTACCTTTGCCTTCTTGGGTACAGGAACAACAGTGGACATCTTGAAGCATGTGGGGACAGCAGACTGGGATAGGGAGAGATTGAAAATGCCCGTAAACACACCAGCCAGCTGGTCTGCGCATGCGGCTAGGGATACCAGCAGCCTTACAAGGGTTAAAACGTTTCAATGTTTTACTCACATCGGCCACGGAGAAGGAGAGCCCACAGTCCTTGGTAGCGGGTCGCGACGGTGGCACTGTGGTATCTTCAAAGTGTTTAGAATGTACTTAGCCTGTCCGGAAGCAAAACGTCGGTCTTGGCGACATGGCTGGCTTTCCTTTTGTAGTCCGTGATTGTCTGTAGTCCCTGCCACATACAGTGGGGAGAACAAGTATTTGATACACTGCCGATTTTGCAGGTTTCCTTACTTACAAAGAATGTAGAGGTCTGTCATTTTTATCATAGGTACACTTCAACTGTGAGAGACGGAATCTAAAACAAAAATCCAGAAAATCACATTGTATGATTTTTAAGTAATTAATTTGCATTTCATTGCATGACATAAGTATTTGATCACCTACCAACCAGTAAGAATTCCGTCTCTCACAGACCTGTTAGTTTTTCTTTAAGAAGCCCTCCTGTTCTCCACTCATTACCTGTATTAACTGCACCTGTTTGAACTCGTTACCTGCATAAAAGACACCTGTCCACACACTCAATCAAACAGACTCCAACCTCTCCACAATGGTCAAGACCAGTGGGCTGTGTAAGGACATCAGGGTTAAATTGTAGACCTGCACAAGGCTGGGATGGGCTACAGGACAATAGGCAAGCAGCTTGGTGAGAAGGCAACAACTGTTGGTGCAAATATTAGAAAATGGAAGAAGTTCAAGATGACGTTCAATCACCCTCGGTCTGGGGCTCCATGCAAGATCTCACCTCGTGGGGCATCAATGATCATGAGGAAGGTGAGGGATCAGCACAGAACTACATGGAAGGACCTGGTCAATGACCTGAAGAGAGCTGGGGCCACAGTCTCAAAGAAAACCATTAGTAACACACTACGCCGTCATGGATTAAAATCCTGCAGCGCACGCAAGGTTCCCCTGCTCAAGCCAGCGCATGTCCAGGCCCGTCTGAAATATGCCAATGACCATTTAGATGATCCAGAGGAGGAATGGGAGAAGGTCATGTGGTCTGAACAGAAAAATATAGCGCATTTGGTCTAAACTGTACTCGCTGTGTTTGGAGGAAGTAGAAGGATGAGTACAACCCCAAGAACACCATCCCAACCGTGAAGCATGGAGGTGGAAATTCTTTGGAGATGCTTTTCTGCAAAGGGGACAGGACGACTGCACCATATTGAGGGGAGGATGGATGGGGCCATTTATCGCGAAATCTTGGCCAACAACCTCCTTCCCTCAGTAAGAGCATTGAAGATGGGTCATTGCTGGGTCTTCTAGCATGACAACGACCCAAAGCACACAGCCAGGGCAACTAAGGAGTGGCTCCGTAAGAAGCATCTCATGGTCCTGGAGTGGCCTAGCCAGTCTCCAGACCTGAACCCAATAAAAAATCTTTGGAGGGAGCTGAAAGTCCGTATTGCCCAGCGACAGCCCCGAAACCTGAAGGCTCTGGAGAAGGTCTGTATGGAGTAGTGGGCCAACATCCCTGCGGCAGTGTGTGCAAACCCGGTCAAGAACTACAGGAAACATATGATCTCTGTAATTGCAAACAAATGTTTCTATACCAAATATTAAGTTCTGCTTTGTATCAAATACTGAAGTATCAAATACTTATGTCATGCTAATTAATTACTTAAAAATCATACAATGGGATTTTCTGGATTTTTGTTTTAGATTCCGTCTCTCACAGTTGAAGTGTACCAATGATAAAAATTACAGACCTCTACATGCTTTGTAAGTAGGAAAACCTGCAAAATCGTCATTGTATCAAATACTTGTTCTCCCCACTGTACGTCTCGTGTCTGAGCCTTTGAATTGCGACTCCACTTTATCTCTATACTGACATTTAGCTTGTTTGATTTCCTTGCGGAGTGAATACCTACACGGTTTATATTCTGCCATATTACCATATAACCAGCAAATGCAGAGGACAACCAGGAGTTTCAGGATGAGTCTACAAATGGGATTGTGTCTATCTCTCCCCTCCCTCTCCCCCAACTGTGAAACATGCTTAGGAAATCTAATTTCATAGTGGGAGGATAAGCTTGTACTGGTGACATCACAGAATGGTGCTCCAGCAAAATTACAAAGACACAAGATTAGTGTATAAACAGGATGAATGGAATGACGGATTTCTCAGTCGGAGATAGGTGGAGGGGAGAGGAAGTAGGGGAGTCCAGGTGTAGCATCGGTGTTAAACCTGGCACTGTTTGCCTGACCTTTGTGACAAGAACACGTAATGAGCCTTAAATGTTCCTGTCAACCTGATCCATTGGAAGAGCTTCCCCGAGGAGCTAATTTAGCAACAGACAGAGAGGTGACGCACTGTCACTCTCTGGGTTACAGTGTGTGATGTACAGACAGATGTGTGTGGAGGGCCAATATTGACTCTGCAAATGGGCAATGGAACGGTGGAAGACTTCCGTTCGTCTCTCTAGAAGCGTGTACTCTTCAAGGCCGAAGCTTAGTGTTTGAAGAGTGATGTGTGTTTGGGGGGAGTGAGTGTCTGTCTGAGGGATTCGGAGTGTGTGCATCTGCTTCTGTCTTTGCACCCAGTGCACATACGTGTGAGAGGATAAGTAGATGCTAGATGCAACACAAATGATCTCAATGTTGCAGCTACAAGCAGTCTCGTCAGAAGAAAACAATATATGTGATATTTTCTATCAAACTCACACGGTGGCATGTCCACAATCTTCCCTGAAGGCTCTTGTTCTATAGGGATAAATGCACCAACTTGCTCTCATTTGTCAGGAACAGTGGGTACTACCACTGATGGGAATAGTTACTGTACTTGGCTGTATGTTCTAATGTCAATGTACACAGAAAGCACTGTGTCACGCCCTGGCCTTAGTTATCTTTGTTGTCGTTATTATTTTGGTTAGGCCAGGGTGTGACATGGGTGATTTATGTGTTTTGTCTTGTCTAGGATTTTTTGTAGATTTATGGGGTTGTGTTCTTTTAGGTGTCTAGGTAAGTCTATGGTTGCCTGGATTGGTTCTCAATCAGAGGCAGGTGTTTATCGTTGTCTCTGATTGGGAGCCATATTTAGGCAGCCATATTCTTTGTTTTTTTTGTGGGTGATTGTTTCCTGTCTTTGTGTTTACTGCACCAGATAGGGCTGTTTCGGGTTTTCACGTTTATTGTTTTGTAGTTTGTTCATGTTTGAGTTTTCTTATTAAAGAACCATGAACTATAACCACGCTGCGTTTTGGTCCGCCTCTCCTTCCCATATTTCTGGAAAACAGAAAGAAGAACACTGCTGCTCATGCTCCCATGCGATTTTATTTAGAACAACATTTCGAGCCTTAGGTCTTCATTGGGCTTTCATATCCAAGGTGGGGGTGGGAGGTCCTATATATAGGAGCAGTACTCAGTGACATCACTTCCTGAAACAGGAGGTAAAAATATATAACATTGGTTCACAATATTAACATTCAATGTATCGAAATATGATCATATATATGATCAATATTCACAGTAATATATATATATATATATATATATACACAATATGTAATTAGGATTTTTAAAATAATAATAATTTGGACATAAACTATAAAAATGGTTTTAAGTCGGACTCCTCGTTAAGGCCAAGAGAAGTCAGTGGGTTGAGCCTGCGTGACGTCTTGAACATATCTATTCCAATGCATCTCAAAGAGCTAATAGGATGTCCAACTTATACATTATTAACAGCAACCAGATTTTTTGTCTCACCTGTCGTATATTGCTGCGGTGGTCTTAAGGCTTCTACAGGTTTTTCCATATGTAAGACAGAGCACAATGACATTTCAACATGTAAACAACATTGGTGGACATGCAGGTAATCAGGCCTTTGATGTTAAATCTTTGTCCTGTGCGGGGGTGGGTAAATGAGTCACATTTGTACGTGAAACTGCATTGAGCACTTTGGCCACATTTGTAATTACTCTCCGGAACCTTGTCCAAGAAAGTTTCCCTTTTCTCTGGTGGATAATCAGATCTGAGCACAATGTCTCTCACGTTTGGCGGTCTTTTAAAGACCATACGTGGGGGATATTTAAATATGGGTTTCAACTGTCGGTCAGTATCAATAATGTACCAGTGCTTCCTGATAATGTCCTTAAATGCCTTTCCTAATGGTGAGTACTGGGTGTTAGCCCTTCAAAATGGTAATTGGCATGTTTTAACCTATTGTCTTTTGACCACAAATGCAGCTCTGATGCTTCTAACCAGAAACAGACCACGGACCTCACACAAAGGTTTAAGGAAAGGGAGTACAAAGACAATTTGGTAAAACAAGCCAATTATTGTTTTGAAGGGCTTACAACATTTGGAAAGCCTTCAACCAAAAGTTAAAGAAAAAGCAGAACATGCCCGATCATGCCTCACCCAATACTTTCATCCTAATGAATATTGAATATTGTGTGTATATATATATATATATATATTACTGTAAATATTGATCACATTCCTTGGGTATGATCATGTATTTCGATACATTGAATGTTAATATTGTGAACCTACGTTATATATTTTTACCTCCAGTTTCAGGAAGTGATGTCACTGAGTACTGCTCCTATATATAGGACATTCCACCCCCCTTGGACATGGATGCCTGATGAAGACCTAAGAGTTGAAACATTGTTATAAATTAAAATCACCTTGGAGCATGAGCAGCAGTGTTCAGTGTTTTCCTTTCTGTTTTCCATGATTGTGCCTACAACTCCAGCATCTGCTGAAAGTACCTGGATCTGCGTGTGTTCTTCAAAATGTATATATATATATAATATATTAACACCACAATTCAAAAGTTTGTGGTCACTTAGAAATGTTCTTGTTTTTTAAGAAAGGCACATTTTTTGTCCATTAAAATCACATGAAATTGATCAGAAATACAGTGTAGACATTGTTAATGTTGAAAATAACCTTTGTAGCTGAAAACTGCAGATTATTTAATGGAATATCTACATAGGCATACAGAGGCCCATTAACAGTAACCATCACTCCTGTGTTCCAATGGCACGTTGTGTTAGCTAATCCAAGTTCATCATTTTAAAAAGTAAATTGATCATTAGAAAACCCTTTTGCAATTATGTTAGTGTAATGAATACGATGGGAGACAGAGAGCTGATGTCAAGCGCAGGGTGTAGCAGGTGTTAATTTGTAAAGGACCACAGGAGTAGACAGGTAGCTGGGTCCAGGGGCAGGCAGAAGGTCATACACAGGGGTCCGATAAGGCAACAGTACAGGCAGGGAAAAGGCTAGCAACATAGTCCAGGAGATCAGGCAAGAGGTTAATGACAGGAAATCCGATAGGCAAAAGAACAGGCAGGGAATAGGCGTCGTTAGTGAGGATGGCCAAAACTATGATACACAGGTGGACTAATACCGGGAAAACAGAGCTCCGAATAGAAATGTGTATCAAAACAAACAATACCTCACAATGATGGGGTGCAAAGAACTGAACTAAACAGCGTGTGTAAATGGCATACAGGTGTGTGAACAGGTGATCCGAATACAGGTGATTGGAATCTGGAGAGTGAGCTGCGTTCAGGGGATCTGTCACGACTTCCACCGAAGGTGGCTCCTCTCCCTGTTCGGGCGGCGCTCGGCGCTCGTCGTCACCAGTCTATTAGCTGCCACCAATCCCTTTTTCTTTTCTGTTGGTTTTGTCTTGATTGTTTTCACCTGTTGCTTATTTTGGTTCATCAATGGTCTATTTAAACTTCCAGTGCCCGCCTGCTTTTGTGCGGGCTTATTCCTACTGTCAGTGGTGAAGTTGTTTTTCTCCTGCGTTATTTGTTGTATGTTATTTCCTGGTTTTTGGAGACATACCTGATTTATGGTCATTGCCTGAATGTTGGCTAGACCACACGAAATAAAAGCATACATTGGAAGTATTGCTCTCTGCGCCTGACTCTACACCCACCACTCCTAGAATTCCGTGACAGGATCTACGTGTTTGAGAGTGTGAGTTGGAAGCAGACGTTACAGATAGCACAGCTGAAAACTGTTGTTCTGATTAAAGAAGCAACAAAACTGGCCTTCCTTAGACTAGTTGAGTATCTGGAGCATCAGCATTAGTGGGTTCGATTACAGGCTCAAAATGGACAGAAACAAATAACTTTCTTCGGAAACTCGTCAGTCTATTCTTGTTCATATGGCAGGCAAAAACCTGAGAAAAAATCCAAACAGGAAGTGGGAAATCTGAGGTTTGTAGGTCTTAGCCTATCCAATATACAGTGTCTGTGGGGTCATATTGCACTTCCTAAGTCTTCCACAAGATGTCAACAGTCCTTGGAACCTTGTTTCAGGCTTCTACTGTGAAGCGGGAGAGAATGCGAGCTGATTGAGTCATGGGTCTGCCAGAAGGCCATGTGATCAGTCGGCCGCGCGCCCGTGAGAGTTAGCTCCGTTCCCTTTTATTTCTAAAGACAAAGGAATTCTCCGGTTGAAATATTATTGAAGATTTATGATAAAAACATTCTAAAGACTGATTATATACATCGTTTGACATGTTTCTACGAACTGTAATATAACTTTTTTGACTTTGTCTGGACCTAGTGCCTGCGCATTTGGATTACTGTACTAAATGAGCGAACAAAAAGGAGGTATTTGGACATAAATGACGGACTTTATCGGACAAAACTAACATTTATTGGGGAACTGGGATTCCTGGGAGTGCATTGTGATGAAGATCATCAAAGGCAGGTGAATATTTATAATGCTATTTCTGACTTTTGTTGACTCCATAACATGGCGGGTATCTGTATTGCTTGTTTTGGTCTCTGAGCACTGTAGTCAGATTATTCCATGGTGTGCTTTTCCGTCAAGCCTTTTTGAAATCTGACACAGCGGTTGCATTAAGGAGAACTATATCTTTAATTCCATTCATAACAGTTGTATTTTCATCAACATTTATGATGAGTATTTCTGTAAATTGACGTGGCTCTCTGCACTTTCACTGGACGTTTTGGAGGCAAAACATAACAACGCGCCAATGTAAACAGATTTTTGGATATAATTATGAACTTTATCGAACAAAATATACATGTATTGTGTAACATGAAGTCCTATGAGTGTCATCTGATGAAGATCATCAAAGATTAGTGATTAATTTGATCTCTATATCTGCTTTTTGTGACTCCTCTTGTTGGCTGGAAAAATGGCTGTGTTTTTTCGACTTGGCGGTGATCTGTTAAAAAGCAGCATTCCTCAAGAGAGGATGACATTCATGAACTTCTTTGAGGAAAAGATCACGATCATTAGAAAGACAATTACGGACTACTCTTTAAATCTGAGCTAAACGACTGAGCTAAACGACTACCGCCCCGTAGCACTCACTTCCGTTATCATGAAGTGCTTTGAGAGACTAGTCAAGGACCATATCACCTCCACCCTACCTGACACCCTAGACCCACTCCAATTTGCTTACCGCCCAAATAGGTCCACAGACGATGCAATCTCAACCACACTGCACACTGCCCTAACCCATCTGGACAAGAGGAATACCTATGTGAGAATGCTGTTCATCGACTACAGCTCAGCATTTAACACCATAGTACCCTCCAAACTCGTCATCAAGCTCGAGACCCTGGGTCCCGACCCCGCCCTGTGCAACTGGGTACTGGACTTCCTGACGGGCCGCCCCCAGGTGGTGAGAGTAGGTAACAACATCTCCACCCCGCTGATCCTCAACACTGGGGCCCCACAAGGGTGCGTTCTGAGCCCTCTCCTGTACTCCCCGTTCACCCACGACTGTGTGGCCACTCACGCCTCCAACTCAATCATCAAGTTTGCGGACGACACAACAGTGGTAGGCTTGATTACCAACAATGACGAGATGGCCTACAGGGAGGAGGTGAGGAAAATAACGTCAACAAAACTAAGGAGATGATTGTGGACTTCAGGAAACAGCAGAGGGAACACCCCCCTATCCACATCGATGGAACAGTAGTGGAGAGGGTAGTAAGTTTTAAGTTCCTCGGCG
Source organism: Oncorhynchus tshawytscha (assembly GCF_018296145.1). Classification (NCBI taxonomy): domain Eukaryota; kingdom Metazoa; phylum Chordata; class Actinopteri; order Salmoniformes; family Salmonidae; genus Oncorhynchus; species Oncorhynchus tshawytscha. The sequence continues at coordinate 23,241,976 of NC_056461.1, forward strand.
TACACATCACAGACAAACTGAATTGGTCCACCCACACACAGCATCGTGAAGAAGGCGCAGCAGCGCCTCTTCAACCTCAGGAGGCTGAAGAAATTCAGCTTGTCACCAAAAGCACTGACAAACTTCTACAGATGCACAATCGAGAGCATCCTGTCGGGCTGTAAGGCTGTCGGGCTGTAACCGTAAGGCTCTCCAGAGGGTAGTGAGGTCTGCACAACGCATCACCGGGGGCAAACTACCTACCCTCCAGGACACCTACACCACCCGATGTCACAGGAAGGCCATAAAGATCATCAAGGACAACAACCACCCGAGCCACTGCCTGTTCACCCCGCAATGATCCAGATGGCGAGGTCAGTACAGGTGCATCAAAGCTGGGACCGAGAGACTGAAAAACAGCTTCTATCTCAAGGCCATCAGACTGTTAAACAGCCACCACTAACATTGAGTGGCTGCTGCCAACACACTGACTCAACTCCAGCCACTTTAATAATGGGAATTGATGGGAATTGATGTAAAATATATCACTAGCCACTTTAAACAATGCTACTTAATATAAAGTTTACATACCCTACATTATTTATCTCATATGTATACGTATATACTGTACTCTATATCATCTACTGCATCTTTATGTAATACATGTATCACTAGCCACTTTAACTATGCCACTTTGTTTACATACTCATCTCATATGTATATCCTGTATTCGCTACCATCTACTGCATCTTGCCTATGCCGCTCTGTACCATCACTCATTCATATATCTTTATGTACACATTCTTTATCCCTTTACACTTGTGTGTATAAGGTAGTAGTTTTGGAATTGTTAGCTAGATTACTCGTTGGTTATTACTGCATTGTCGGAACTAGAAGCACAAACATTTCGCTACACTCGCATTAACATCTGCTAACCATGTGTATGTGACAAATAAAATTTGATTTGATTTGAAATCTGCGTATTCCTACAAAGCTCAGTTGTCCTGAGTCTGCACAACTCTGCCAGGACCTAGGATCAAGAGAGACACAAGTGTTTTAGTACTATATCTCTTGACACAATGATGAAAATAATCATGGCCTCTAAACCTTCAAGCATACTGGACCCTATTCCAACTAAACTACTGAAAGAGCTGCTTCCTGTGCTTGGCCCTCCTATGTTGAACATAATAAACACCTCTCTATCCACCGGATGTGTACCAAACTCACTAAAACTGGCAGTAATAAAGCTTCTCTTGAAAAATCCAAACCTTGACCCAGAAAATATTTTAAAAACTATCGGCCTATATCGAATCTCCCAATCCTCTCAAAGATTTTAGAAAAAGCTGTTGCTATTAGAAACTCACTGCCTTCCTGAAGACAAACAATGTATACGAAATGCTTCAGTCTGGTTTTAGACCCCATCATAGCACTGTGATAGCACTTGTGAAAGTGGCAAATTACCTTTTAATGGCGTCAGACCGAGGCTCTGCATCTGTCCTCGTGCTCCAAGACATTAGTGCTGCTTTTGATACCATCGATCACCACATTCTTTTGGAGAGAATGGAAACCCAAATTGGTCTACACGGACAAGTTCTGGCCTGGTTTAGATCTTATCTGTCGGAAAAATATCAGTTTGTCTCTGTGAATGGTTTGTCCTATGACAAATCAACTGTACATTTCGGTGTTCCTCAAGGACCACTATTGTTTTCAATATATATTTTACCTCTTGGGGATGACACACAGCTGTACATTTCAATGAAACATGGTGAAGCCCCAAAATTGCCCTCGCCAGAAGCCTGTGTTTCAGACATAAGGAAGTGGATGGCTGCAAATGTTCTACTTTTAAACTCGGACAATACAGAGATGCCTGTTCTAGGTCCCAAGAAACAAAGAGATCTTCTGTTCAATCTGACAATTAATATTGATGGTTGTACAGTCGTCTCAAATAAAACTGTGAAGGACCTCGGCATTACTCTGGACCCTGATCTCTCTTTTGACGAACATATCAAGACTGTTTCAAGGACAGCTTTTTCCATCTACTTAACATTGCAAAAATCAGAAACTGTCTGTCCAAAAATTATGCAGAAAAAATTAATCCATGTTTTAGTTACTTCGTTGAAGGCGGTCTTCCACTCGTCCTCCTCTTGTATCCGCACCAGGTGGTAGGCGTTCCATAGATCATGGAAAACACAGTGGCCCCCTGGAGCGGCTCGAAGGTGGAGGAAATGAGTGGTAGCAGGTAACAGTTCTTAACAGTAATGTAATTGAGTCCCTGGTAGTCAATGCACAGGCGCAGGGTCTTGTACTTTTTCTCCACAAAGAAGAACCCTGCGCCAGCAGGAGAGGAAGAAGGTAGTATAAATCCTGCAGCTAGGGACTCCCCGATGTAGGTTTCCATAGCCTTGGTCTCCGGTCCCGACAGAAAGTACAGACGTCCCCGGGCGGCGTGGTGCTAGGGAGAAGTACAATCCTGTTACAGTTATAGGGTCAGTGAGGCAGAAGCTAAGTGGCCCGGGCGTTGCTGTACCAGGACCTCTCGGAGCTACTCCACGGGGATCGCGGATAGGTCCGGGGCACCTTCCGAGCCTCCAGGAAGACGTCCCGGGGCAAATTGTGATGACATCAGACATTGGCTGTGGCAGAACGGACTCCAGCCCATGATGGCACCCGTAGACCAGTTGATGAGGGGATTGTGTCGCTGGAGCAAGGAGAATCCCAAAACCACAGGAATCTGAGTAGAATTGATGAGCAGAAATGTAATAGTCACACCCGTAGGTTGATGGGAGTGGTATTGTGAGTGACCCGGCCTATAGAGCACCTGTCCAGCACTCTAACATCCATGGGAATGGAGAGGGGCTGAGTGGGGATGTTCAGCTCGGAAGCCAGGGTAGCGTATAAAAATCTCTCATCAGCCCAAGAGTCAAGGAGGGGACCCGTAGAATTGCATGAAAAGGGGTGTGAGCAAGGGAAGCAGAAAAGTTCTCCATATGGCCCACCAGAGTACTCACTCCTACCGGTGATTCTGATCATTTTAAAGGACACAAAATGACCAAGAGTCTCGCAATACTGACAACTCTTCGTGTTGATCCTGTATTGCCATTCCGCTGGCGACAGCCCAGCTCTGCCTAGTTGCATATGCTCAGGAAACAGTGACTTGGCCATCTTCGGCGACTCTCGGGGGAGGTCAGGGACCATCGGGGACTTCCGGGATGACCTGGAGGCGTGGGGGATTCTCTTGACGTGCGAGCAAAATCAAATTTCCTCCCCGTCCGTCGTTCCCGTAATCACCGATGGTCAACACGATGAGGGAATCGAGATCCGTAGGTAACTCCCGTCCTTGACCTTGACCTCCTCCGAGTTCCTGCAGTGCAGGAACCTATTGAACAGCACTTCCTGGTTCCAGGCACTCTCCGCTGCCAACATGCGGAAATCCACCGCATAGTCTGCCACACTGCGGGAGTAGTGCAGAAGCTGGATTAGCTTCCGGGCAGCTACTCTTCCAGAGAATGGAGCATCAGAAACCTTCTTCACCTTTCCCACGAACCCCTCCAGAGTAACGCATATGGCCAGCAGTTGTTCCCATACAGCAGTAGCCCAGGTGAGTGCCCTCCCGTACATCATCGTGATGAGGTAGGCCATATTGGAGCAATCCGAGGGGAAAGAGGAAGGCTGAATCTCGAAGACGAGGGCACACTTTGCTAGAAATGACCAACAGGTACTCAGCTCCCCACTGAAGCGTTCCGGGGGAGGTAAGCGGGGCTCCCGAGAAGGTGGAGTGACCGATGAGATGGCGCTGCTAACAGCTGAGTTACTGAGGAGCTGTGGGGTTAACAACATGGTAGGCTGCCTTCCAGACAACCCGCGGAATTGCTAAAGCAAACTGTCCAAAGCCCGGTCATGGCGTTCAGCCAACGTTTGGACCCCCTCCATAAGGCCACGAAGCAATTCCTTGTGCCCACCGATGGTGGCTCCTTGGGAGGAGATGGCATTGCGCAGCTGGCCCGGGTCCGCATGACCAGTTCGTAACATGACGAAGACCCAACAGTTTATTAATCCAACAGGGGCCGGCAAAAGACAGGTCAAGAGCAGGCAGGGGTCAGTAATCCAGATAGGTGGGGCAAAGGTATAGGATGGCAGGCAGCCTCAGGGAAGGCAGGAAAAATTGAGAAACAGGAACTGAGGGAAAACCGCTGGTCGCTTGACGAAACAAAGCGAACCGGCAACAGAGAACACAGGTATAAATACACAGGGGATAATGGGAAAGATGGGCGACACCTGGAGGAGGGTGGAGACAATCACAAACACAGGTGAAACAGATCAGGGTGTGACATAAGATTCTATTTTTGCTTCTTTTTGACCATTTTAATTGAAAACAATCACAGTAATGTACTAATTGTTCATTGTTAACCAGGAATTATTAGATATTGAAATAAAAACGGATGCATTGGACCGTTAAAGGCTAATAATAGTAGTATAAAACTTTATTAAGTTAAATCAAAGACAAAGTATATGCAGAGGCATTCAGATAAAACTGTCAATTTACATGATATGCTGACTTATGTGTAACTATTTTTAACACAGTCGACTCTTCAATCCATACAAAACCAGCTTCACACACATTCATTTAGTCACATATCAACAACATGTGACTTGAGTCTGTTGATCACAATGTCCACCTGGTTCTTAGACTGGAAAATTCTTTGCGAATAGTTGTTTGTAATGAGCTGTGGGAAGGATGAGTTGATACATGCAGGCTTTAGCTTGTCAATAGGACCAGGTGGCAAGGCAATACAGATCTTCACTAAGCCCCTGCTCCATTCTCCTTGTGGGGTGTATTGGAAGAACAGAGACACATGCACATTAGTTTCATAGCACACCATTTAGATAGGAAAACAGAAAGCAAGGATTTAACATCTGATACACATCTGTAGAAGTTTTATCAATCATAACATCTCAGTCTCTCAGTATTAGTCCCAGAATATGTGTGCTTGACTCTCCAACCAGTCACATTTCGTTGACATGATGTCATATTATCATTGTGAATTAAAAGGATTGGCCAGTTTACGGACATTAATAGCAGCCAGATTAATGATCACACAACAAAAATGTCATCATTCATTCAATTAATTACTGTCAGAATGAATCTATACAGTTAGAAATAACAATGCGATGTGAAAATAAGTTTACATTGAGGTTAAAGAAAGTGTGCTTTATCAATTTACCAGATTTTACCTACTGTTACTTTGGACAAAATCAAGACGTCTATATATTCTTGTAATGCTTTTTGTAAAATAAATTATTCAATTGCAGCTAATTTCTGCTAATAACTTGATAAAAAACAACCGTTGACATCCCTATGAATTACCTATAATGAGCTTTTATCTTACAGGCATACACATTCACTTTACCATAAATAGATGGGTTCATATGATGTTCCAGTAGATTGCTATGAACTATCATTGATACAATCCTATGTCCTGATGTCCAATCCTATCCCAAAGGAGTTTTAATTCGCAGTCTGTTAATTTGTAATTGGTTTGATATTTTACAGGAAAATTTGTTTCTTTCCATAAATAACACTCACCTATCTATGCTCAGTTCCCACTAAACAGACAATATCTGTTCAGGGATTTTTCATTTATAGTGTTGTCCTGTTGACTGTGTCTTGAAAATAATGGATACTGATGTGATCACAACATGACATACATACTGTACAATAGCGATAACACAATTACCCAGGCTTGTGTCTTAGTCATGTATTGCTCAGCATGCAGTTACACAAGCTTCTCATCTGATGTTTTCATTTTCTAATAAAACATGATCCTGGTCTCCCATACAGTCGGGAAGTCCGGAAACGAGACAGGGTATTTTCTGAAAATCTCCATATCCGGAGTTCTGGTGTTAATCCCTAATGAGTACCCTATTTCCAAACATCTACAGTACATCCTCAAACATCTACAGTACATCCTCAAACATCTACAGTACATCCTCAAACATCTACAGTACATTTTGCAACTTTGTGCTGAAGGTAGTTAGGAGTCAAGCGCAGGAGAGCAGAGATTTCAAATTAGCGTCTTTAATAGGCAAGTCCAAAAACGGTTCAGGTACAATACCAATAAACGCCCAAGACATAGGAACACACAGTCACTCACGGAAGGAGAAAAACAACTCTCCTTACTTATCATATAACACGGCACACGTGAATAAACTGAGGACAACCTCAATGAGCGACATGAAAATAATCCCGCACAAACCTAAGGGGGAAACAGGGGTAAATATACACACAAAAATGTAAGCAAATGAAAACCAGGTGTGAATGAACCAAAACAACCCGAAAAAGAAAACTGGATCGGTGATGGCTAGTAGGCCGGTGACGCAGAACAAGGAGAGGAACCACCTTCGGTGGAAGTCGTGAAAGTACATCTACAAACACTGCCTGGACTTCTAGGGAAAATGTGTCATGTAATCTTCAAACAAGTATTTCCTAATGGCCATGGGGCAAATATTGAACTTGGAACAGCTGTGTTTAATTCTGCATTGCTACCAGGAAATTGTCAATCATCCAAAAGGCTGATCTAGTACCAGATTATCCATTTCCTAGACATTTTCATAATCAAAGACAAAGAAGGTTCCTTAAACACATTTAGTCTGTTCTTTAGAACGTTCCCAGAATGCTTCAGTAGGTTGTGGGAACAGTCTGGTGTGAACATTGTGGGGACATCACAAAAGACATCTTCCCAAAACCCTAAAACCGTCCAGTTGTGCGGATGATTCTACAATATTTATTTTAGGGTACTAAAAACATTCACCTGATGTTACAAGAACGTTCTCAGAACACATTTTAATCTCTTCTTTAATGGTCCCCAGAATGTTTCATTAGGTCTATGGAAAGGTGAGACTCTCACAAACACATACAGTTACGTATCAGTTGTTTTGCTCTAGGACGCTCACAAACCTCACAAGACTCACCTGAAGGTACCCCGATACCAGTTTAAAAATGGATGGAAGTACAGTATATATGGAAGTCGTTTAGTGCAACAAAATGTCCTGATCTTTCTTGTATCTCTCAGATATAGAACACACTTTTAAACATCCTTTTGATTTATTTGTTCACTGGTTTCCTATTTATGAATCTATTATTCAGTGCATGTCTAAGAGCTAATAACAGTTCGGCCAAATTAAATGTTTCATAAAGTATTTTGAATATATATTTTTTATATATACCTAAAGTTGTCCTAAAATCAAAAATCTAAATGATCCTTGGTATGATGACCGGCTCATGCAATAAACATTCACCTGATATTACAGAAACGTTCCCAGAACACATTATCTGTTCTTAAAAGGTTCCCAGAATGTTTTTTTTTACCTTGACAGCCACAGGAGCCAATAGAGCCGTTTTGTGAGGAGTTAAATTGAGTTATGTTTCCTGTCTGACTTTGAGAGGTTTGTTTTATAGCCATGTTCATGAAGGCCAAACACCATGTGATCAACATGATATGAAATTTCGAGATGTGTATGGATTATTTTTGCTATCTATGTAGAAATGTTTGTTTGAGTGCATGTGTCAAATCAAATCAACTCATATTTTATTTGTCACGTGCTGAATACAACTGGTGTACACTTTACTGTGAAATGCTTGCTTACGAGCCCTTCCCCATGTTGCAGAGTTTAAAAATAACAATACAAAATATAACAGAAACATAAAAGGAGTCAAATAAAATACAGGAGAATGGAGCTACAGTGCATACCAGATAAATGTCCAGAGGTATGGGGTTGATACAGTTGAATTCGGAAGTTTACATACACTCAGCAGGTTTTGGTAGCAGATCGTGTCGGTGGCACTTTATTGTCCTCAAATCGGGCAAAGAAGTTGTTTAGTTTGTCTGGGAGCAAGACAGGGCTGCGACAGGGCTGGTTTTCTTTTGTGGTCCGTGATTGACTGTAGACCCTGCCACATACCTCTCGTGTCTGAGCCGTTGAATTGTGACTCTACTTTGTCTCTATACTGACGCTTAGTTTGTTTGATTGCCTTACTGTTTGTATTTGGTCATGTTTCCGGTCACCTTGCCCTGATTAAAAGCATTGGTTTCCACTTTCAGTTTTGGGCAAATGTTGCCATCAATCAACGGTTTCTGGTTGGGGAAGGTTTTAATTGTCGCCGTGGGTACAACATCACCGATGCACTGGCTAATAAACTCGCTCACCGAATCAGCGTATATATCAATGTTGTTGTTCAACACTATCCGGAACATATCTCAGTCCACGTGATTGAAGCAATCTTGAAGCGTGCAATCAGATTGGTCGGACCAGCGTTGAACAGACCTGAGCACCGGCGTTTCCTGTTTTAGTTTCTGTCTATAGGCTGGGAGCAATAAAATGGAGTCGTGGTCAGATTTGCCGAAAGGAGGGCGAGGGAGGGCTTTGTATGCGTCACGGAAGTTAGAGTAACAATGATCCAGAATTTTTCCAGCCTGTGTCACGCATTCAATATGCTGATAAAATTCCTTGTTTTCAGATTAGACTGGTTAAAATCCCCAGCTACAATAAATGCAGCCTCGGGATATGTGGTTTCCAGTTTACATAGAGTCCAATGAAGTTCTTTCAGGGCCATCGAGGTGTCTGCTTGGGGGGATGCACACAACTGTGATTATAATCGAAGAGAATTCTCTTGGTAGATAATGCAGTAGGCATTTGAATGTAAGGAATTCTAGTTCAGGTGAACAAAGGGACTTGAGTTCCTGTATGTTGTTATGATCACACCACGACTCGTTAATCATAAGGCCCCTTCTTACCAGAGAGATGTTTGTTTCTGTTGGCGCAGTGCGTGAAGAAACTAGGTGGCTGTACCGACTCTGATAACTCTGATAACATATCCCGAGTGAGCCATGTTTCTGTGAAAGAGAATGTTACAATCTCAGATGTCTCTCTAGAAGGCAACCCTAGGATTTCGTCTATCTTGTTGTCAAGAGACTGGACATTGGCGGTGGGCGATGTGGAGCGGTGGGCGATGTGCCCGTCTATGGAGCCTGACCAGAAGACCGCTCCGTCTGCCCCTTCTCCGGCGCCGTTGTTTTGGGTCGCCTGCTGGTATCCGTTCCATTATCCTGGGTGGTGGACCAAACGCTTCGGGAAGTCGTATTCCTGATCGTAATGTTGGTAAGTTGATGTTGCTCTTATATCCAATAGTTCCTCCCGGCTGTATGTAATAAGACTTAACAGTAACAGTGTAAGAAATAATACAAAAACTAAATACTGCCTAATTTTCTAAGAACGTGACGCGAGGTGGCCATCTCTGTCGGCGCCGGATGTGAACCTATGAGTCTGTGTGGCTATTGTTGTGAGAATTGGAATCCCTTCCTATTAGTCCGTGTGATGTTATCCCTGTTCCCGTTGATAGGATTTAAAAGACTGGGACAGCCAAGGAGGTCACATGTGTCTAGATGTGTAATTGCAGCTGGGTAAATTATTGTAAAAAATAATTAATTAAATTACGGGCCATTATCTCATTTCCTATAGGGGAAATGATCCACTGCTCTTCCTCCGCCCATTCATAAACCATCCACTCCCACCACCATCCCCCACCACCTACCTCCCACTCTCTTCCTCCTGAACCTGTGTAATTCTCTGGTGACATCATCGTCAGGACACGGGGAATGTGAGAACAGGATGAAGGGATGGAAGGGAGAGGGGAGAGTAGGAAGGAAAGAAGCTGACAGTATGGTACAATTATTGATTTTACAACAACTATAGTATAAAGTTCTTATCATGGCCTGAGATTATTATATGTGTGTTGCCTCACTGTAATGACAGCAGGAGATTAAATAAGATCCAGAGAGACATAATTCTCAGAGACTTTTGATTGTACTGTTTGCGGTCTTGAATGCTACATCACTATAACAACAATGATGCTTTGCTACCCCATACAAATCTATATCAAAAGTCAGATTAGGTATGCATGAACTCAAAATGATTTAATTTGTCAAATATCAGTCTTTCACTAAATGAAAAGCAACGTTTCCCTCTGATCTCCACTTTGCTGTATTTTTTTAAATTATTTTGCTCTTCGGTTTATTCACCCATCTTAAAAAACGTAATAAAGCTTTCAAAACTACGACATCCTTGAAAAGGAATTCTTAGACGCAACACAAAATAACTTTTGTGTAAAATGGAATATGGTGTAAAATAAATGAGCAAAAAACAGATCATTTCAAAACTTTGCCAACGACAAAAACAGTAACATGCATTAATTTGAAAGACACTCAATTGGACGTCAAGTTGTTGACAAGGGCATAATTTAGACCGTTAAAGGGCCATTAAAGCCTGAGAAGAGAAGTGGCATGTCTTCAGAAAAAATAGAGCTCTGAAAAGCAACAGAGATGGCATAATTTCTCGTGATTCCCTCTAGGGCTGGGAATTGCCAGGGATATTTTCATGATATGTAGGTCTATATATATACAGTATATCACAAAAGTGAGTACACCCCTCACATTTTTGTAAATATTGGAGTGTATCTTTTCATGTGACAACACTGAAGAAATTACACTTTGCTACAATGTAAAGTAGTGAGTGTACAGCTTGTATAACAGTGTACATTTGTTGTCCCCTCAAAATAACTCAAGACACAGCCATTAATGTCTAAACCACTGGCAACAAAAATGAGTACACCCCTAAGTGAAAATGTCCAAATTGTGCCCAGTTAGCCATTTCCCTCCCCTGTGTCATGTGACTCGTTAGTGTTACAAGGTCTCAGGTGTGAATGGGGAGCAGGTGTGTTAAATTTGGTGTCATCGCTCTCACACTCTCTCATACTGATTGGTCACTGGAAGTTCAACATGGCACTGTTGCAAGAAAAGTTTGACATAAAGTCAAACATTTGGCTCCTCAGCCTCCACTCTCATTGATCATAGCAGACGTAACCTGCTATCTCCTTTGACCTCATTGTCACCTCACTGTGAGTTTCAGAGACTGTTGATCCACAGAGACTGTTGCTCACATTCACTTTGGCCTCCAGGGCTCAGCGACAGTCCTCTGAAGAGCCTATCACAGCCTTCAACACCTGATTAAAAACATCTTCGCTACACCCCATGAACCTGACAGCACCGGGTGAGCAGTCAATAGGTGACATACAGAGCAACTCTGTTCCTAAAACACGTACACACGCAAACATACACGTAGAGGAAGATTATATAACAGAGAACGCTGTCACGTGTCAGGGTGTGTTGGTTCAGGACAACTTTAGAATGGAGTTCATTGACTACAGCTCAGCGTTCAACACCACAGCGCCCTCCAAGCTCATAGCTAAGGACCCTGGGACTGAACATCTTCCTCTGCAACTGGATCCTGGATGTCCTGAGGGGACGCCCCCAGGTGGTGAGTGTAGGCAACAACACATCTGCCACATTGACCCTTAACACGGGGGCCCCTCATGGGTGGGTGCTTAGTCTCCTCCTGTACTCCCTGTTCACCCACAACTGAGTGGCCGTGCATGACTCCAACGCCATGATAAAGTTTGCCGACGACATGCCGGTGGTAGTCCTGATCACCGGCAACGATAAGACAGCCTATAGGTAGGTCGTCAGAGACCTGACAAAGGAAATTATCGCGGACTACAGGAAATGGAGGGCTGAGCACGACTCCATTTACATTGGCGTGGCTGTAGTGGACGGGTCAAGAGCTTCAAGTTCCTCTGTGTCCACATTAATAAGGATCTATCATGGTCCACACACACCAACACAGTCCAGATTCCGAGTGTGTGCATCAGCTTGTGTCTACGTGCCGAATGAGCATACGTGTGAGAGAATAAGTAGATGCTAAATGCAACACAAATTATCAGCAATCTCTTAATGTTGCAGCTACAAGCAGTCTCGACAGCAGAAAACAACATTTGACAAGGTTGTGGGATCTTTTCAATCAAACTCAAATGGTGGCATGTCCACAATTTTCCCTGGGGGCTCTTGTTTTAGAAAGATAAAAACACCAACTTGCTCTCATTTGTGAGGAACCGTGGGTACTACCACTGATGGAAATAGTTACTAACCTCCCAAAGGTTTTCGCCTCTCAAAACGCGCAAAGGGATTTGCACAATTAAACGCTGTACTGAATGAGGACATCTAGTGGAAGACATAGAAAGTGTCTCCAGATCCATAGCTGGTTGGGAAGGGTGGGGGCGATGACGTGAAAGTTGCCCCAAATTTCAGGCTCCCAAAAATAGTTTGGGAGATTGCCTGCCCTGTGAGTTCTGCTATACTTACAGACATAATTCAAACGGTTTTAGAAGCTTTAGAGTGTTTTCTATTCAATAATTATTATTATATGAATATATTAGCAATTTTGGACAGATTTTTTTCAGTTTACTATGGGCACGCAATTTATCCAAAGGGGCAGTATTCTGCTGAGGCCTAACAGGTTAAACAGGTTAACATAGTGTTCTCAGAGAATGTGCAGACCAACTGGCAAGTGTCTTCACTGACATTTTCAAACTCTCCCTGATCAAGTCTGTAATACCTACATGTTTCAAGCAGACCACCATAGTCCCTGTGCCCAAGAAAGCAAAGGTAACCTGCCTAAATGACTACCACTCCATAGCACTCCCGTCAGTAGCCATGAAGCGCTTTGAAAGGCTTGTCATGACTCACATCAACACCATCATCCCGGAAACTCTAGACACATTCCAATTTGCATACCGCCCCAACAGATCCACAGATGACGCAATCTCAATCACACTCCAAACTGCCCTTTCCCACCGGGACAATAGGAACACCTATGTGTAGCCTGGGGCGGCAGGTAGCCTAGTGGTAAGAGTGTTGGACCAGTAACCAATAGGTTGCTAGATCGAGGTAGAAATCTGTCGTTCTGCCCCTGAACAATGCATTTAACCCATTGTTCCTAGGTCATCATTGTAAACAAGAATTTGCTCTTGCCTAGTTAAAGGTTAAATACTTTTTTTTTTTATTGTGAGAATGCTGTTCAAAACCGTAATGCCCACAAAGCTCATCACTAAGCAAAGGACCCTGGGACTAAACACCTCCCTCTGCAACTGGCTCCTGGACATCCCAACAGGCCGCCCCTAGGTGGTAAGGGTAGGTAACAAGAAATCTTCCACGCTGGTCCTCAACACTGGGGCCCCTCGGGTGTGTGCTTAGTCCCCTGCGGTACTCCCTGATCACCCACGATTGTGTGGCCAAGCATGACTCCAACACCATCCTTAAGTTCGCTGACGACACAACAGTGGAAGCACGATTAGACAGCTATTCAAAAAGTTCTACAGCTGCACCATCGAGTGCATCTTGACCGGTTGCATCACCGCTTGGTATGGCAACTGCTCGGCATCTGACCGTTAAGCGCTACAGGGGGTAATGCGTACGGCCCAGCATATCACTGGGGCCAAGCTTCCTGCCGTCCAGGAACTATATACTAGGCGCTGTCAGAGGAAGGCCAAAAAATTGTCAAAGATTCCAGTCTCCCAAGTCATAGACTGTTCTCTTTGCTACAGCACGGCAAGCGGTAACAGAGTGCCAAGTATAGGTCCAAAAGGCTCCATAACAGCTTCTATCCCCCAAGCCATAACACTGCTGAACAATCAATCAAATGGCCAATCAATCAAATGGCCACCCATACTTTTTACATTTTGTTTATACACTGCTGCTTCTGTACTTGCTGTTTATTATCTTTGCATAGTCACTTTATCCCTACCTACACTACCATTCAAATATTCAGGGTCACTTAGAAATGTCCTTGTTTTTTAAAGAAAAGCTCATTTTTTTGTCCATTTAAAATAAGATCAAATTGATCAGAAATACAGTGTAGACACTGTTAATGTTTTAAATGACTATTGCATAAGGAAACGGCTGATATTTTAATGGAATATTTACATAAGCATAAAGAGGTCCATTATCAGCAACCATCAGGGCCCAATATCTGCAACCATCACTCCTGTGTTCCAATGGCACATTGTGTTAGTTAATCCAAGTTTATAATTTTAAAAGGATAATTGATCATTAGAAAACCATTTTGCAATTATGTTAGCACAGCTGAAAACTGTTGTTCTGATTAAAGAAGCAATAAAACTGGCATTCTTTTGACTAGTTGAGTATCTGAAGCATCAGCAGTTGTGGGTTTGGTTACAGGCTCAAAATGGCCAGAAACAAAGACCTTTCTTCTGAAACTCGTCAGTCTATTCTTGTTCTGAGAAATGAAGGCTATTCCATGCAAGAAATTGACAAGAAACTGAAGATCTCGTACAACGCTATGTACTACTCCCTTCACAGAACAGTGCAAACTAGCTCAAACCAGAAAAGAAAGAGGAGTGGGAGGCCCCGGTGAGCAAGAAGACAAGTACATTGGAGTGTCTAGTTTGAGAAACAGACGCCTCACAAGTCCTCAACTTCATTAAAACACCAGTCTCAACATCACAGGTGAAGAGGTGACTTCGGGATACTGCCTAGAAGGCCAGTGACTTTCTTTCGAAGTGACCCAAAACTTTGAACTGTAGTATACATATACGGATTACCTCGACTAACCTGTACCCCCGCACATTGACTCTGTACCGGTACCCCCTGTATAAAGCCTCATTATTGTTATTTTATTGTGTTTTTTTTAAACTTTAGTTTATTCATAAAATGTTTTCTTAACCAACAATGCATTTCAAGAAATAGAGTTAAGGGCTTGTAAGTAAGCGTTTCACGGTAAGGTCTACACCTGTTGTATTCGGCACATGTGACAAATCAAATTTGATTTGAACATTTTATTTGATTTTAATGCCTAAACTTAACCTTTTAGTACTTAGAAATTTGACGTTTGACAGACATGGATGAACATCTCATTCTTATGTGAGAGCTTATTGAAAGACCACACATATTCTGAGTCTCCCCAACTCCTCTGTATGACTATAAATTGGAGGATTAGACTCCTTTCCTATTAGTCCATGTGTTTTCATCCCTGTTCCCGTTGATAGCATTTAAAAGACTGGGTTGGCCCAGTAGGTCACATGTCTAGATGTGTAATTGCAGCTGTCCGTTGCAGCTGGGTAAATTATTGCAACAGTAAAAAAAACATAGTATAAAACAATCAAGCAGCCCCTCTCTCATTTCCTCTGGGGGGATATGATCCACTGCCCTTCCTCCACCCACTCATAAACCACCCACTCCCACCGACATCCCCCCCATTACCTCCAGCTCCCACTCCCTTCCTCCTGAACCTGTGGAATTCTCTGGTGACATCATCGTCAGGCTCCGGGGAATGTGAGAACAGGATGAAGGGATGGAAGGGAGGGGGAGAGTGGAAAGGAAAGAAGCTGACAGTATGGTGAAAGTATTGATTTTACAACAACTATGGTATAAAGGCCTTATCATAGCCTGAGATTATTATATGTGTGTTGCCTCACTGTAATGACAGCAGGAGATTAAATAAGATCCAGAGAGACATCATTCTCAGAGACTTTTGTTTAATCCTATTGATTGCTGTCTTGTAGGCTACTTCTATTGGCTTGCTGTGGCAAAATAGTATTTTTTCTCATCACTCTGATCACTTTTTTGCCCCATACAAAACTATATCAAAAGTCAGATTAGACATGTATGAACTCAACATGATGTACTGTGTCATCAAATATTTTAAAAATCAGTCTTTCCCTAAATTAAAAGCAACGCTTTCCTCTAATCTCCACTTTGCAGTCTGTATTTTATGCTCTTCAATGTATTTATTTATTCACAAAGTAATAGCTTTTCATCCTTGAAAAAGGTACACAAAATAATTTACAATTTTCAATGTTTGTAGAGTGGAATGGGGGAAAGGAAATGAGCAAAGGCAGATCATTTCAAGACCCTGCCAGGGACAGAAACAGTAACATGCAGAAAGTTGAATACATTTTTTTAATGCTCAGCAAGTTGTTGACAGGGGCATAATTTAGGCTGTTGTAAAAAAGGACCATTAAAGACTGCGAAAGAGGAGTGGCAGGTGTGCATCAAAGCTGGGACCGAGAGACTGAAAAACATCTATCTCAAGGCCAACAGACTTTTAAACAGCCATCATAACACAGAGAGGCTGCTGCCAACATACAGACTTGAAATCATCGGCCACTTTAATAAATGGATCACTAGTCGTTTTAATAATGGCACTTTAATAATGTTTACATATCTTGCATTACTCATCTCATATGTATATACTGTATTTCATACCATCTATTGCATATTGCCTGTGCCGCTCGGTCAACGCTCATCCATATATATATGTATATATTCTTATTCCATCCCTTTACTTAGATTTGTGTGTATTATGTAGTTGTGGAAATGTTCGATTACTGGTTAGATATTACCACTGTCGGAACCAGAAGCACAAGCATTTCACTACACTCGCAATAACATCTGCTAATCATGTATATGTGACCTATAAAATTTGATTTGATTTGGTATGTCTTTGGAGAAAATAGAGCTCTGAAAAGCAACAGAACTGGCATACTTTCTCGTGAGTACAAGGCTGTGAATTGCCAGGGATATTATCACGATACATAGGTGCCGATACGATATTTATTGTGATTCTCACAATTCTATATGTATTTCAATTTGATACTGTGATTCAGGGTTCCCAGGTCTAGTAAATGTCTAACCCAATGACCACTCAAATCCAGCTAACAAGGCCTGAAAACTAGCCCAAATGTTTTTTTCAAAGCAAGAGAGGAGTTTTATCCAATAAACCCTTTTTCCAAAACATTATCGAGCAAATTAAGGAACATCGACGTAATTTTTAACGACATCCGAAAATAAATTCAGTTTTCCATCAAAGTAATAATTATTGCGAGATTAACGTGATGTTAAAGGAATTTTTATACGTCACAAGAAAAAATATAATTTGCCCTAATAAACTCCCCAGATCATTTTCCATCAATGGATGTCGATTTAACTTGACTGCTATGATTGTAAATAAATCCTGTCTGCAGATGTGCGTGACTATAGATACCGTAAATGCAAACAAAGAGAGTTTAAGTGATGAAAGTTGGAGAGAGGATCTCAAAATCTCTGTAGAAGAAACACTTGGACTAACTTTAAAGAATGAATGTTAGGCTATTTTCTGGCAATTGTGCTGTTACTGTGTGCCAAAAGTTAAGACTACAAACCATTATAAATGGCCTGTTTGACAAAATGTACTTTTCATTTCTATAGGCTACTGACTCAAATCTGGGTTTATGATTGGAATGTAACTTTGCCATGGTTTGCTGAGCTAGATGCAGGTAGCCTATAGCCCCTGATAGGCCTACATCTCATATCAGGGAATAGTCCACAATGAAACTGACATTAAATGTGAAGAACGATACATTTGCGACAAAGCTGTGACCATGATCACAATTTATAACTTCCAATTAATTAAATAAACATGGCCATGGGAGTGGGGTTGGCTGCAGAAGGATATATCGGTCTGCTAATACAAGACTATTAAAGGCCCAGTGCACTACTTTTCTGAGAAAAAATAAATCAACATTATTTTGACTTCACAGCACCCCTACTTCCTGTGGCTATGAACCTGTGGCTATTAATAATTGCATAATAACACAAGACTACAACAACAAACAAAAGTTATAATCTGTTTTGCCGCTCCAGGTAGGCTACACAAGTGGCACAAATTCATTTGCAATGACTCCAGCGATATCGTCATTTCAACATATTTGTTGTATCAAATGGTAGGCTACAGTAGCCTACAAAGGGATATAAATGAATAGGCTAGTTGATTGCCCACAGATGCAAATGTATCCTTCTCCACATTTACACTATGTATACAAAAGTATGTGGACACCCCTTAAAATTAGTAGATTTGACTATTTCAACCACACTTGTTGCTGACAGGTGTATAAAATCGAGCATAGACCTACATTGGCAATAGAATGGCCTTACTGAATAGTTCAGTGACTTTCATGGCACCATCATAGGATGCAACCTTTCTAGTAAGTCAGTTCGTCTAATTTTTGCCCTGCTAGAGTTGCCCTGGTCAACTGTAAGTGCTATTGTGAAGTGGAAAACTTCTGCTCACAAAACGGAACCGCGGGGTGCTGAAGCACATAGCGCGTAAAAATAGTTTGTCCTCGGTTGCAACACTCACTACCGAGTTTCCAAACTGCCTCTGGAAGCAACGGCACCAGAAGAACTGCTCGTCGGAAGCTTCATGAAATAGGTTTCCATTGTCGAAGAACACTAACTACCCGAATGTGTAGTTCCAACTGTAAAGTTTGATGGAGGAATAATGGTCTGGGGCTGTTTTTCATGGTCTGGGCTAGACCCCTTAGTTCCAGTGAAGGGAAATCTTAACGGTACAGCATACAATGACCTTCTAGACGATTCTGTGCTTCCAACCTTGTGGCAACAGTTTGAGGAAGGCCCTTTCCTGTTTCAGCATGACAATGCCCTCGTGCAGGTCCATACAGAAATTGTTTGTCGAGATCAATGTTTAAGAACTTTACTGGCCTGCACAGTGCCCTGACCTCAACCCTATTGAACACCTGCGAGCCAAGCCTAATCTCCCAACATCAGTGCCAAAACCTCACTACTTCAGCTCTTGTGGCTGAATGGAAGCAAGGCCCGCCCAGCAATGTTCCAACATCTAGTGGAAAGCCTTCCTAGAAGAATGGAGGCTGCAAAGGTGAATCAACTTCATATTAATGCTCATTATTTTGGAATGAGATGTTCGAAGAGCAGGTGTCTAGAGCTGAAAACAAATTGGCTCCCTATTTAAAAAGAAGATGGAGAAAAGATTATGAAGGAAAAATACTGGAGTTTTGGTGCAGGTACAGCCAACTAGCCCAAAAATAATATTGCAATATTGTAAAAACGATACGATATGATACATTGTCAAAAATTATATCCCAATATGTAACTTTACCGATTTTTACCCCCATCACTAAGTCGATCAGTGTTACTAGAGGAAGTCAAGAAAGGTATTTACTGTGTCTTGGCAAAGGACGCAGAACAAAAACAGCTAAAGTCATAAGAAGATTTACTTTACAGGCCAATCTTTTTTCTTTATGATCTCACCTGCTGTCCTAAGGAGCCCTCACTGGCCAAATGTATTTCCAATTACAATGTGTCCTTGTGTTGCCTGTCGCTGGATTGAACCCCGTTGTGAGTGTTGGCCCAGAGATACTGGATGACTCATCTCACATACAGCTTTATTAAACTCCCCATAGCCCGAGAGAGGGGAGACAGGGCAACAGGACTTGTGGAGGAAAACTGTCTGCATTCAATCTGCACTGAAGATGATTTAAATGACAAAGAATGAAGCTAAAAAAAAGAGAGGGAAAAGGAAGGATTTGTGCGTGTGTGCACACAGTTGCACAGATAAATGTAATGTTAATTTAAACTACATGCAACAATTTGGTGCTGGATGAACAAGAATGTTGCTGACTGTATCTTTGAGTCATCTCTCTATTCCTACAACACACACGCAAACACACACACACACACACACACACACACACACACACACACACACACAGAGGAATATTATATACCAGAGAATGCAGTCACGTGTCATGGTGTGATGGTTCAGGATGAAAGGAACATTACGTGAGAATTACGCACATTGACTACAGCTCAGCGTTCAACACCATAGTGGCTTCCAAGCCCTTAATACAGGGGCCCCTCAGGGGTGCATGCTTAGTCCCCACATCTACTTCCTGTTCACCCACAATTGCGTGGACGTGCACAACTCCAACACCATCATTAAGTTTGCTGATGACACAATAGTGGTAGGCCTGATCACCAACAACGATGAGACAGTCTATAGGGAGGAGGTCAGAGACCTGGCAGTGTGGTGCCAGGACAACAATCTCTCCCTCAACGTCAGCAAGGAAGAGGAGCTGATCGTGGGCAAAGGAACCGGAGGGCGAGCACGACTCCATTCACATCGATGGGGTCGAGAGATTCCTCTGTGTCCACATCACTAAGGATTTGTCATAGTCCGGCATCTCGCACCATTTGTCAGCAGCATCTCCAGACTATCAAGCAGACTGCGAGATGTGGTAGTTCGTTTCACGTCGTTCTCGGCCTGTACCGTGAGATGGCGGAGTTAGCCTGACCAGATGAATCCAGGTGAATGCTCTGATTCCTTGTTGAGACCTGTTAAATCCACTTCAATCAGCATAGATGAAGGGGAGGAGACAGTGTAAAGAATCCTTTTTAAGCCTTGAGACATGCATTGTGTATGTGTGCCATTCAGAGGGTCAATGGGCAAGACAAAATATTTAAGTGCTTTTGAACGAGGTATGGTAGTAGGTGCCAGGCGCACCGATTTGTGTCAAGAACTGCAACGCTACAGGGTTTTTCACGCTCAACAGTTTCTGTGTGTATTGAGAATGGTCCACCACCCAAAGGACATCCAGTCAACTTGACACAACTGTGGGAAGTATTGAAGTCAACATGGACCAGCAGCCCTGCGGTAAGGCTTTCATCACCTTATCGAGCACATGCCTGGCGATTTGAGGCTGTTCTGAGGGCAAAAGGGGGTGCAACTAGCGTTGTATTACTGCCACACCAGCAGTCATGAGTCATGACCGCAGTAAAATTCCAAGTGAGCGTTGAGTCACGTGTCACACTCCTATTACGCACTCCAGACATGCTTTGGTAGTATCCAACTTGCTAACGACCATGTCCTAATGGCCTTGTACTCAGGGCTCTATTGTCCCTCTAACTACACTAACATCAATGCAAATCACATCAAACACTCATCAGTATCAGTATCAGGCTTATCAGTATCAGGCTTTTAAAACTTACCTCACTGTGATCCTCAATTTGAAGAAAGAAATTGAACAGCACGTTGAAACTGAATGTAAAACATGGCGTTGTGGATGTTGTTTCAAAGCTTAACACAACTAAAAATGGACAGAGCTTTCTAAGGTGAGGATTATTTCAAAACACCCATAGGCATATTAGAGGTTATGCTTCGATAGAATAGGCTTTTGAGCTCAAAACCAAAAATTCCATTAATTGTAATTATGATTTTGCCGTAATATATATTATGCATGGCAGAAATTCATAAAACTAAATGAATGTCTTTGGTACACTCTATACTGCAAAAGAATATTTCAAAAATAGTAATTGCCTTTGAGTGTGGACTGTATTATTTTGCATACTGGATGGACTATCTTATGCTATGTTCCAAATTCTCGATCCAGAGTCCCGGAGCCCTACGCGATGCTGTTGGTTCATTGATTGGGCTGGGCAGATTATAGTCAACCTACAATTTGTGAATTTGTATTTGATTTTGAAAAGCCTAGAATTTTTTTTTTATTAAATATATTTTCATAATGAATTGGGTGACACTACCTTTAGCTATACAGGGCATTCGGAAAGTATTAGGACCCCTTGGATTTTTACACATTTCGTTACGTTACAGCCTTATTCTAAAATTGATTAAATACAAACAATTCCTCATCAATCTACAAACAATACCCCAAAATGACAAAGCAAAAAAAACAGTTTTTTAGACATTTTTGCAACATAAAAAAAATACATAAAAAAATATATTATTTACTTAAGTATTCAGATCCCTTGGTATGAGACTCAAAATTGAGCTCAGATGCATCCTGTTTCCAATGAACATCCTTGAGATGTTTCTACACGTTGATTGGAGTCCACCTGTGGTGAATTCAATTGATTATTTGGACACACACCTGTATATATAAGGTCCCACAGTTGACAGTGCATGTCAGAGCAAAAACCAAGCCATGAGGTCGAAGGAATTGTCTGTAGAGGTCAGAGACAGGATTGTGTTGAGACACAGATCTGGGGAAGTGTACCAAAACATTTCTGCAGCATTGAAGGTCCCCAAGAACACAATCGCCTCCATTATTCTTAAATTGAAGAAGTTTGGAACTATCAAGACACTTCCTAGAGCTGGCGGCCCAGCCAAACTGAGCAATGGGGGGAGAAGGGCCTTGGTCATGGAGGTGACCAAGAACCTGATGGTCACTCTGACAGAGCTCCAGAGTTCCTCTGTGGAGGTGGGAGAACCTTCCAGAAGGACAACTATCTCTGCAGCACTCCACCAATCATGCCTTTATGGAATAGTGGCCAGACAGAAGCCACTCCTCAGTAAAAGTCACATGAAACAAGATTCTCTGGTCTGATGAAACCAAGATTAAACTCTTTGACCTGAAGGCCAAGCGTCACGTCTGAAAGAAACCTGGCACCATCCCTATGGTGAAGCATGGTGGGGGCAGCATCATGCTATGGAGATGTTTTTCAGTGGCAGGGACTGGGAGACGAGTCAGGATAGAGGCAAATATGAACGGAGCAAAGTACAGAAATATCCTTGATGAAAACCAACTACAGAGCGCTCAGGACCTCAGACTGGGGCAAAGGTTGTAACGTCACACCCAAGAAGACTCGAGGCTGTAAATGCTGCCGAAGGTGATTCAACAAAGTACTGAGTAAAGGGTCTGAATACTTATTTACATGTAATATTTCAACAACAAAAAAACCTCTACTAACCCGTTTTTGTATTGTCATTATGGTGCATTGTGTGTGGATTGACAGTTTTATCTATTTTAGAAGAAGGCTGTAAAGTATCAAAATGTGGAAAAAGTCAAGGGGTCTGAATACTTTCCGAATGCACCACCATGTGTTTCCCTCTCCTCGTCTCTCTCCTTTATTCCTTTCTCAAGCGCGGAGAGAGGCTGGCAACAGTTTAGTGAAGTATGTTTCCTAGTGAAAACATCTTACCATCAATGTTCCCGAAGAAATGTAACCTTGTTTCCCAAATTAAGCATGGGATATCTGCAGAAACAGGGTTGGAGGGCCCATGGCATACAGAGTTTAGGTGTAATATCACCTGTCGCACAGCAAGAGCATTTTCCCCCAACAGTGGTTGATGCTTAGAGTGAAATAAGTGTTCTTAAATGTATTTCTCAGCAGCTCAAATTAAGCCACTTCCCACACTTAACCAATGCTGGTTAAGTGTGCCTTGAATTCAAAAGAAATCAAATCAAATGTATTTATAAAGCCCTTCTAACATCAGCTGATATCTCAAAGTGCTGTACAGAAACCCAGCCTAAAACCTCAAACAGCAGGCGTAGAAGCACGGTGGCTACGAAAAACTCCCTTGAAAGGCCAAAACCTAGGAAGAAACCTAGAGAGGAACCAGGCCATGAGGGGTGGCTAGTCCTCTTCTAGCTGTGCCGGATGGAGATTATAACAGAACATGTCCAAGATGTTCAAATGTTCATAGATGACCAGCAAGGTCAAATAATAATAATCACAGTGGATGTCGAGGGTGCAACAGGTCAGCACCTCAGGAGTAAATGTCAGTTTGCTGTTTATAGCCAATCATGCAGAGTATCTCTACCACTCCTGTTGTCTCTAGAGAGTTGAAAACATCAGGTCTGGGACAGGTAGCACGTCCGGTGAACAGGTTAGGATTCCATAGCCGCAGGCAGAACAGTTGAAACTGGAGCAGCAGCACGACCAGGTGGACTGGGGACAGCAAGGAGTCATCAAGCCAGGTAGTCCTGAGGCATGGTCCTAGGGCTCAGATCCTCCGAGAGAGAAAGAAAGAAAGAAAGACAGAAAGAGAGAGCATACTTAAATTCACACAGGACACCGCATAAGACAGGACAAATACTATTTGCATGGGTAGTCAAACCATTCCATTAAAATGGAGCTCTATAGAAGAAAGCCCTGCCTCCAGCTGTTTGCTTAGAAATTCTAGGGACAGTTAGGAGGCCTGCGTCTTGTGACCATAGCATACGTGTAGGTATGTACGGCAGGACCAAATCGGAAAGATAGGTAGGAGCAAGCCCATGTAATGCTTTGCAGGTTAGCAGTAAAACCTTGAAATCAGCCCTTGCCAGTGAAGGAAGCCAGTGTAGAGAGGCTAGCACTGGAGTAATATGATGAAATTCTTTGGTTCTAGTCAAGATTCTAGCAGCCGTGTTTAGCACTAACTGAAGTTTATTTCGTGCTTTATCCGGGTAGCCGGAAAGTAGAGCATTGCAGTAGTCTAACCTAGAAGTGACAAAAGCACTTCTGCATCATTTTTGGACAAAGTTTCTGATTTTTGCAACGTTACGTAGATGAAAAAAGCTGTCCTTGATACAGTCTTGATATGTCTGTCAAAAGAGAGATCAGCGTCCAGAGTAACGCCAAGGTCCTTCACAGTTTTATTTGAGACGACTGTACAACCATCAAGATTAATTGTCAAATTCAACAGAGGATATCTTTGTTTCTTGGGACCTAGAACAGGCATCTCTGTTTTGTCTGAGTTTAAAAGTAGAACATTTGCAGCCATCCACTTCCTTATGGCTGAAACACAGGCTTTCAGCGAGGGCAATTTTGGGGCTTCACCATGTTTCATCGAAATGTACAGCTGTGTGTCATCCGCATAGCAGTGAAAGTTAACATTATGTTTCCGAATGACATCACCAAGAAGTAAAATATATAGTGAAAACAACAGTGGTCCCAAAATGGAACCTTGAGGAACACCAACATTTACAGTTGATTTGCCAGAGGACAAACCATCCACAGAGACAAACCGATATCTTTCTGACAGATAAGATCTAAACCAGGCCAGAACTTGTCCATGTAGACCAATTTGGGTTTCCAATCTCTCCAAAAGGATGTGGTGATCAATGGTATCAAAAGCAGCACTAATGTCTAAGAGCATGAGGACAGATGCAGAGCCTCGGTCAAGAAATTGGGGGCGTGCTCGGTCCTCCTTTTCCTGTAGTCCACAATAATCTCCTTTGTCTGGATCACGTTGAGGGGGAGGTTGTTATCCTGGCAACACATGGCCAGGCCTCTGACCTCCTCCCTATAGGCTGTCTCATCATTGTCGGTGATCAGGCCTACCACTGTTGTGTCATCGGCAAACTTGATGGTATTGGAGTCGTGCTTTGCCATGCAGTCATGAGTGAACAGGGTGTACAGGAGGAGACTGAGCTCGCACCCGAGGGGCACCCAGATTGAGGATCAGCGTGGCGTATGTGTTGTTACCTACCCTTTCCACCTGGGGGCAGCCAGTCAGAAAGTCCAGGATCCAGTTGCAGAGGGAGGTTTTTGGTTTCAGGGCCCTGAAACCCTTTTTGGTTTCAGGGTCCTGAGCTTAGTGATAAGCTTTTAGGGCACTATGGTGTTGAACGCTGAGCTGTAGTCAATGAAAAGCATTCTCACATAGGTGTTCCTTTTGTCCATATGGGAAAGGGCAGTGTTGAGTGCAATAGAGAGAGCATCATCTGTGGATCTGTTGGGGCTGTTTGCAAATTGGAGTGGGTCTAGGGTTTCTGGGATAATGGTGTTAATGTGAGCCATGACCAGCCTTTCTAAGCACTTCATGACTACAGACGTGAGTGCTATGGGTCTGTAGTCATTTAGGCAGGGACTAGGGTGGTCTGCTTGAAACATGTTGCTATTACAGACTCAGTCAGGGACTGGTTGAAAATATCAGTGAAGACGCTTGCCAGTTGGTCAGTGCATGCTCGGAGTACACGTCCTGATAATCCGTCTGGCCCTGCGGCCTTGTGAATGCTGACCTGTTTAAAGGTCTTACTCACATAGGCTACGGGGAGCGTGATCACACTGTCGTCCGGAACAGCTGGTGCTCTCATGCATGTCTCAGTGTTACTTGCCTCGAAGTGAGCATAGAAGTAATTTAACTCGTCTGGTAGGTTCGTGCCACCAGGCAGCTTGTGGCTGTGCTTCCCTTTGTGGTCTGTAATAGTTTGCAAGCCCTGCCACATCCGACGAGCGTCGGAGCCAGTGTAGTACGATTCAGTCTTAGTCCTGTATTGATTCTTTGCCTGTTTGATGGTTCATCGGAGGGTATAGCGGGATTTCTTATAAGCGTCTGGGTTAGAGCCTGATTCACGTAGTCTCCTCTGAACAGTTGACGGTGAGATATGTCTGTTACTGTGAAGCATTTTTTTGGGCTGCAATCTAAGGTGCAGTTATTCTAATGAAATTATTGTCTGCATTAGAGGTAACTCTGGGTCTTCCTTTCCTGTGGTAGTCCTTGTGACAGCCACTTTCATGTTTTTTTTTTGTTTGTTTGTATGGTTTTTGCCACTGCACTTGAAGAGACTTTCAAAGTTCTTGACATTTTCCTGATTGACAGACCTTCATGTCTTAAAGTATTGATAGACTGCCATTTCTCTTTGCTTATTTGAGCTGTTCTAGCCAGAATATGGACTTGGTCTTTTACTAAATAGGGCTATCTTCTGTGCACTACCCCTACCTTGTCACAACACAAATGATTGACTCAAACGCATTAAATTAACTTTTAATAAGGCACACTTGTTAATTGAACTGCATTACAGGTGACTACCTCATGAAGGTGGTTGAGAGAATGCCAAGAGTGTGCGAAGCTTTCATCAAAGCAAAGGGTGGCTAAGTTGAAGAATCTCAAATATTGTCACGCCCTGACCTTAAGAGATCCTTATTATTGTCTATGTTTGGTGAGGTCAGGGTGTGACTCAGGTGGGAATGTCTGTTTTCTATTTCTTTGTTTTTGGCCGTGTGTGGTTCCCAATCAGAGGCAGCTGTCTATCGTTGTTTCTGATTAGGGGTCACATATAAGTTGACATTTTCCTTTTGGGTTTTGTGGGATCTTGTTTTCTGTTTAGTGGCTGTACCTGACAGAACTGTGTGCTTTCGTTTTCACTTTGGTTATTTTGTTTGAGTGTTTCTTTAAAATAAAATATCATGAACACTTTCCACGCTGCACTTTGGTCCACTCTTCCTTCTACCAACGAGAGCCGTTACAAATGTAAATATAAATATATATATTTATTTTTTTACATTTGTAACTGCTCTCGTTGGTAGAAGGAAGAGTGGACCAAAGTGCAGCGTGAAAAGTGTTCATGATATATATATATACAGTATATATATATATTTTTTTTTGTAACACTTTTTTTTTCTGTATGTGTTATTTCATAGTTTGTCTTCACTATTATTCTACAATATAGAAAATTGTCCAAATAAAGAAAAACCCTTGAATGAATAAGTGTGTCCAAACTTTTGATTGGTACAGTATTAGTAAAGGTTAAATTGAGAATAGTCTGATGGGTGAAAATATGATCACTTGATGAGAGGACAGCTGTGTAGCCTGAGGCAAGGAATAGAGTGCAAGCTTTTTTTTGCAACTTTTTCAAATCAACAGCATATAGTTGCACCATGCAGCCCAGTTATGTTTTGATTTCTAAGAAATTCCACGGTTTGTTACATTCCCAACTAAAGTTGCCAAATAACTCTAAATCTAGCGTTTAGGACCGGTTTCAAAATATCACTTTTACGCTCTTCCTATGCACACTCTCTTTTACAATGGGAAAAATATCCTATCTATTTTATTCAGTTGAGTTCAATTATATTCTTCTTACTATAATATCATAAAATATAGAATAATAGCAAGGGACTTATAAGCATATTTTGTCAGCTAAATGAACAAGCCTACAGCCTAAAGCATGGAGCATAGCCAGATAACATACAGTAAGCCAACTCATCTCTTCTTCTGAAATACATTTTCTCCATATCATAGACCTGACTAAAATAAATAATGGATTTATTGTGATGGTGTATATTAAATAGATTTATTAGACTTTTTAAATGTAGGCCTGGAGATGCTAAATGTGTTTATGTTGATTAACGGTCAATTACTGTGAGACCGGCAAACTTTTGCGTGACAATAACCTGCTGGTAAAATGTCATGGCTGCCACAGCCCTAGCTGCAACTCAATATTAGGAAGGTGTTCCTAATGTTTACTACACTCAGTGTACTTCATTAATTGAACACAATACATCCAATGCCTGTGAACTGGTTGCATCTCACTAAAGAACAGTGGAAAATGAGCAGCACTGAAATTCCATTAAAAAACCGTAGAAAATTAAAGTCAACTGTAAATCAGCTGACTTTTTTTTTCAGTGCATTTCACATAGATAGTCTTTTTTTCCTTTGCTAGCTTTCACCTTGGGGTTTGGAGAGGTATTTTCAGATGGCCATTTGGGTAAACAAGGCCTGACTGGAAAGTAGCTTGACTAGCCCTACAAAAAGTTTCAGATGGCTGACATTAAGGAAAGAACTGAGGGCAATGGCCCTGCTTCAACTATCTGACAACATCTTGACTGAATCTAGAGTCATAGTCATTGTTGGACGAGAGCTTCAATGGAGTCCATTTATTTTGGGGTATTTTGGGATTATCTATCAAAGTGCACAGACATTAGGCTTTAGCGTGCATTGTGTGGTGTAAACAACCCTACATTAATACCAGCTGATTACCACTATCTTTGTATTATTTTGTGGCTGAAAGTTTCCTGAGCAAAAAGTTTGTTCATAGTTTGCGGAATGTGCCCAGAGAGAAATGTCAAATCTAGACTGTATTACCATAATAGTTTCAAATAAATTAGAGTGATTAAACAGATTGATTTGTCTAATGATCAAGTAGATTTTTTTTTGTGTCAAATCTCAGACCGATTTAGATGAATATCATACCCATCTACCAACATACTCAATGTTATTTCCTCATTTCCACAAATCTCTCAATTATCATTACATTTTGCTTAAATGGCTTTTGGAACGTGTTTTTCGCAAGGAATTTTTGTTTTGCCAAATCAAGAAATTGCAGGTGGACCTACATTCCAAATGCAGACTCAAGGAATAGGCACACACTCATCCATTGTGTGCCTTCAAAAATATGAACCACATTTTTTTTGTGTATGTATTCCAGTCTCCCTAGCAATGATAGCTCTCCCAGAGTTTTGGCTTGGGCGCTAAGAAAACAGACAACCTCGTAATCCCTGGTGTGTTAATGTGTAAATTCACAGACAATGGCTCTCCCACTCTTACTAACATTAGGGAACGGGGGCAGTTGAGGTCATAGGAAGTCGTTAGACATTGCGATATCAGTGAGGGAATGGGCTATTCTACTACTGCTGACATGGTTCTGTTTCATCCTGGCCTTGAACACACAACCGCAGTGTGCAACAGTAACGTTGAGGTTTAATGAAAAGGGGAGGGAAGGGAGCTTTTCCTCAGTCTGAGGCCCGTGAAGGGGAGGATGATGTCAGGTTGGGTTTCTGTGGTTTTGTTTAACATGCTCACCACCAGGGTCAGTAAACGGAATTGGGAGGCAGTCAAAACAATGGATTCCAAAACAGGATGACTGGGACTAACAGGAAATGCCATTTTTTCATGTGCAGTTTTTTGTGTGTTTTCTTTGGCTGTTGCGTTAGAAGGGTAAAATTACCATATTTGGAATTAGTTTCAGTCAGTACCACCAGTGGTAGAGGAACTGTATCTTCTTCATTGTGTCCTTAGACTGTTATGAGAGAGTTAGTGTAAGGATCAGCGCAAATTCATTACCTGAATGCAGACCCTGTATGTAATAGTTCATACATCAAAAACAAAGTATATGATACTGCACATGCAATGGCATAAAAGTGCAACATGGTTTAACTTCCTTTAACTTAAATCCTAGAGATCCTCTGTAAGCTCAGTTGGTAGAGCATGGCAGTTGCAATGCCAAGATAGTAGATTAAATTTCCAGGACCATCTATACTTAAAATGTATGCACACATGACTAAGTCACTTTGGATAAAAGCGTCTGCTAAATGACATATATTATTATTATTTTTATTGTAGTGAAGTAAAATTGTATATACTGGATGCATATTGTATATACACCTTACATGTGACCTGTGATAAGACTATGAACCAAGTTGATTAAAACTGAATATCTGACTCCAAAAATATGATTTATCAATGGGTAAGCAGGACTATTGTTGAGATTAGCTAACTAAAATCAAGAAATGGTCATGACAAGTGAATACAAAACGTAAATATTGTTTAATAACTTTTTTAAATGTACAAGCCATAAATCTTAAGTTACAAGGCATTACTGGCATTAACAAATGATTCATAATCTAGGCATGATCAGAGAGGGAGGGAGAAGTCATAACCTAAAAGGCCATGCCCCAATAGTCCATGGGGAGGAGATGGAGAGAGACAGTGTAGGGGTCTCACCAGAGCAGGTCAGGAACAAAGATTAAGAGACAATGAATAGAAGACCCACTTTAAAACATCTGACTGTTTGGATTCAGACATGGGGCATTAGATCAACGATTGGCAGGCTGTCTTTCTTTTGAATAGATCTGAGCATTGAGATGATTGTATTTTAACTACTAGCCATCTGATCTGAAAAGACCTAGTAAGCAGTGACACACTAAATGGTCTTTCCCACTGTCACAGAGAATATAAAATATATTTCAGAATGATTATTGACCTTTATCTCTTAAATTGTCATGGATTTAGCTGTTGGTCTCTCCACTAAGCTTTTCAGGCCGTTTGCAATGTGGAAAATGTAGCTGTCAAGCAGACAATGGGAGAGAGGATCATTTTTGACAGTAAGTTGAACCTAACAGTCTTCTTGGTAACAGGGAAGGGTGTACCTAGAGGACTGCCATAACCACTACAGCCTACGTATTTCTAGATGTTTAAACACATTGGTGAATTATTTTAGACATGGAGGATGATGACACATTTCAAGTCTTGTCGGTCCATAACAAAGTGCATAAGCTGGAAACCAAAGCTTGGCTCATCAATCATTCAATATCCAAGGGATAGCCTAATCAGCTCATTGATCATTTCCAGCTTCCCATGCACAATAAACATTCAGGAATTCGATCATTTTAATGGGATATTTATATAAACCATGGTGGTAAACACCCTCTGTGGCCCTAGGGTGACACAGCAGTGGAGGACACCACACACCTTCACACCCTCTGGGTCTGACCTTAGGGAGGTCATAAGACGATTGTGGGAAGATGACAGCCCTAAATGACATACTATAGACACGGAACTTGATGTTGTACAGTGTTATGATATTGACTTTAGCTTGTACTTCGCTGGTAACAAAATACTATATGACTGTATGACAGTGTTGCACGTCTAATTCTAGACCGTTCATGAATTCAATTGACTAGACAGTGCTTGACTGTCAGAAGAAATATGTTGTATACTGTTGTATCACATCCTATGTTTGTCCTAAACGTTCACGAAGACGTAAACATGAAGGCCATTAACACTGACCATGTCATGCTATTCTCAATTTGCTCTGATGCTTTCCCTTTATATCTTCCACAATGATTTCACTCTCCTCTCTTATTTGCCTTTTGCAAAACAGATGTTCTCATTCTGGATGTGACGTTAATGCAATCACCCCTTTTATGGAGGCTTCATATGACATACACTACCGGTCAAAAGTTTTAGAACACCTACTCATTCAAGGATTTTTCTTTATTTGTACTATTTTCTACATTGTAGAATAATAGTGAAGACATCAAAACTATGAAATAGCACATATGGAATAATGTAGTAACCAAAAAATAGTTAAACAAATCAAAATATATTTTAAATTTGAGATTCTTCAAATTTCCACCATTTGCCTTGATGACGGCTTTCAAAAGTCTATCGAATTTTTTTCTCCTTTGCCTATGGCCAAATTACATTACATTTTTGTTCATGGCCCGCAGTGCTGTGTATAGGACAGAGGAGGCTGGTGTTCATTGTAATGGCTGGAATGGGATCAATGGAACAGAGTCATACAAGTTTCCATGTGTTTGATACCATTCCATTTATACCATTCCAGCAATTACAAAGAGCACGTCCTCCTATAGCTCCTCCCACCAGCCTCCTCTAATATAGGATACAGTGTTGTCATAGTTGATGATTCCTTTGCTGTTGAAAATGATTGTAGTAAATGATTTAACAATTGTGGAAAAAGCTATTACTTGAACTACCAATGTGTGTGAGTCCATGCATGCATGCGTTTGGAGTGGAACGGGGACCTTGGTATGTGCATATGGCTTTCAGGAAAAATACGTTTGTATTTATAGTTGGCAGGGTCAGTTCATTTGGATGCGCTCTGCTGGCTAACAAACAGTCAAAGCAGGATGCACCCAGTTGGCACAATATAGTTTGGGCAAAAAATTATAACTCAACTCCATAATTCATTGAATCAGATGGCTCATTCATCACAAAACCCACTGATATTTTAATATTTTTTTCATTGAAAAGATTAACAAACTTAGACATGACATGCCAGCAACAAACGCTGACACTATGCATCCAAGTACAGTACCAGTCAAAAGAGGACACATTTACTCATTCAAGGGGTTTTCTTTATATTGACTATTATAGCCCGGAGGTGTGTCCTGCTAAGCGCAAACCAGAAGGGATGGCATATCGTGGAAGAATGCTGTGGTAGCGAGGCTGGTTAAGTGTGCCTCGAATAAAAATAAAAAATCCAGACAGTGTCACCAGCAAAACACCATCACACCTCCTCCTCCATGCTTCACAGTGGGAAACACACATGCAGAGATCATCCATTCACCTACTCTGAGTCTCACAAAGACACAGCGGTTGGAACCAAAAATCTCACATTTGGACTCATCAGACCAAAGGACAGATTTCCACCGATCTAACGTCCATTGCTCGTGTTTCCTGGCCCAAGTAAGTCTTATTGG
Source organism: Oncorhynchus tshawytscha (assembly GCF_018296145.1). Classification (NCBI taxonomy): domain Eukaryota; kingdom Metazoa; phylum Chordata; class Actinopteri; order Salmoniformes; family Salmonidae; genus Oncorhynchus; species Oncorhynchus tshawytscha. Next base: position 23,274,441 of record NC_056461.1, read on the forward strand.
TATCCTTCAGTAGTGGTTTCTTTGCAGTAATTCAACCATGAAGGCCTGATTCACACAGTCTCCTCTGAACAGTTGATGTTGACATGTGTCTGTTACTTGAACTCTGAAGCATTTATTTGGGCTGCTTTCTGAGATGCAGTGTTAACTCTGATGAACTTATCTTAGCAGAGGTAAATCTGTGTCTTCCTTTTCTGTGGCGGTCCTCATGAGAGCCATATTCATAATAGCACTTGTTGCGAAAGTATTCGGCCTCCTTGAACTTTGCAACCTTTTGCCACATTTCAGGCTTCAAACATAAAGATATAAAACTGTATTTTTTTGTGAAGAATCAACAACAAGTGGGACACAATCATGAAGTGGAACGACATTTATTGGATATTTCAAACTTTTTTAACAAATCAAAAACTGAAAAATTGGGCGTGCAAAATTATTCAGCCCCCTTAAGTTAATACTTTGTAGCGCCACCTTTTGCTGCGATTACAGCTGTAAGTCGCTTGGGGTATGTCTCTAACAGTTTTGCACATCGAGAGACTGAAAATTTTTCCCATTCCTCCTTGCAAAACAGCTCGAGCTCAGTGAGGTTGGATGGAGAGCATTTGTGAACAGCAGTTTTCAGTTCTTTCCACAGATTCTCGATTGGATTCAGGTCTGGACTTTGACTTGGCCATTCTAACACCTGGATATGTTTATTTTTGAACCATTCCATTGTAGATTTTGCTTTATGTTTTGGATCATTTTCTTGTTGGAAGACAAATCTCCGTCCCAGTCTCAGGTCTTTTGCAGACTCCATCAGGTTTTCTTCCAGAATGGTCCTGTATTTGGCTCCATCCATCTTCCCATCAATTTTAACCATCTTCCCTGTCCTTGCTGAAGAAAAGCAGGCCCAAACCATGATGCTGCCACCACCATGTTTGACAGTGGGGATGGTGTGTTCAGGGTGATGAGTTGTGTTGCTTTTACTCCAAACATAATGTTTTGCATTGTTGCCAAAAAGTTCAATTTTGGTTTCATCTGACCAGAGCACCTTCTTCCACATGTTTGGTGTGTCTCCCAGGTGGCTTGTGGCAAACTTTAAACGACACTTTTTATGGATATCTTTAAGAAATGGCTTTCTTCTTGCCACTCTTCCATAAAGGCCAGATTTGTGCAATATACGACTGATTGTTGTCCAATGGACAGAGTCTCCCACCTCAGCTGTAGATCTCTGCAGTTCATCCAGAGTGATCATGGGCCTCTTGGCTGCATCTCTGATCAGTCTTCTCCTTGTATGAGCTGAAAGTTTAGAGGGACGGCCAGGTCCTGGTAGATTTGCAGTGGTCTGATACTCCTTCCATTTCAATATTATCGCTTGCACAGTGCTCCTTGGGATGTTTAAAGCTTGGGAAATCTTTTTGTATCCAAATCCGGCTTTAAACTTCTTCACAACAGTATCTCGGACCTGCCTGGTGTGTTCTTTGTTCTTCATGATGCTCTCTGCGCTTTTAACGGACCTCTGAGACTATCACAGTGCAGGTGCATTTATACGGAGACTTGATTACACACAGGTGGATTGTATTTATCATCATTAGTCATTTAGGTCAACATTGGATCATTCAGAGATCCTCACTGAACTTCTGGAGAGAGTTTGCTGCACTGAAAGTAAAGGGGCTGAATAATTTTGCACGCCCAATTTTTCAGTTTTTGATTTGTTAAAAAAGTTTGAAATATCCAATAAATGTCGTTCCACTTCATGATTGTGTCCCACTTGTTGTTGATTCTTCACAGAAAAATACAGTTTTATATCTTTATGTTTGAAGCCTGAAATGTGGCAAAAGGTCGCAGAGTTCAAGGGGGCCGAATACTTTCGCAAGGCACTGTATGTGGTAGTAGATTAAGGGCCTGAGGGCACACACTTAATGTGTTGTGAAATCTGTTGTGAGTGTATTGCAATGTTTTTAAAATTGTATAACTGCCTTAATTTGGTTGTACCCCAGGAAGAATAGCTGCTGCCTTGGCAGAAACTAATGGGGCTCCATAATAAATACAAACAGAAACACAAGTGGTGAAATTACATAAACACCGCATGTGCCTTGTATCTGTTTATCAGATTTAATAAATCCAATTGATAACGAAATTCCTTGCTGTCAATCTTTATTTGCACATTTGGTTCTTTGTACATTACAATCATTTGTAGACTGTTTGTATTGTTGTGTTTCTTTATTTCAAATAACTCTTGTTTTTTGTTATGCTGAAATGTCATTCAAAATAATAAATCAAATGCATGTGCATGCTTTTGTGTGTGCATGCATGTCCATGTATGTGTACCCAATGTATATGAAACCAGGGTTTCTACGCTATTTCTAATGCTAGACCACCCCGGCTAAGCTTAAAGGTTCTCTGGCCAGCCAGCGAGGGGAAGTAAGGGTTAAAATGAAGAGCACATTGGAACTGGTCCTCTCCTTAGGAGCCAATGTGTTTCCAATAACCTTAGTCTATTTGTAGGCTCTGGAATTATCTGATGGGCCAATCTTTGATTTCATAAGACGCTACTCACCCTGACTCCCTCAGTGTTCCGAGGCTGATGACCGACACGGGCACTAGAGCACTGTAAAAACACATTGGGTTACATAACAATTTAGTTAGTAAGTAGACCCGTATGAGGAATATAATAGCAAAGTCTCCCAGGAAGAAGATATGGTAATCTCTTTAAATGGTTGGTATTACATTGATTGGGTCTTATTTGGAGAGCTTTAAATGAGATCTCTGGCTTCTCCTAGGATGTGGACTTTGCTGGAGGGCCAATATGGAATAGTGTACTTTTATACATTTTTATAAGGTTTTGTGCTAACAATGCTCCACAATGGTGATTGTTTCTCAGGACTAATTGGTTGGAGAGACTATCTTGATCACACTTTCATTATGTAACAACTAACTGTTTATCACAGTTTGACCCAGCACATCCCCATTTAACAGAAAAATAGCAATATATATCCGCTGTGACCACATGTTAAGGTAAAGAGAGAGTGAATGTGCATACCCAGGATATATTGTTCTGTACATAATTGTATGTTATTGTAGTGTTATTTCCTGAGAAATTACTTAATTTATATGGGAGTTATACACATTTCTGATATGCCTAGTTTCCTGAAACGGGTCACATATGTCGCAAGTCACGACTTCGTTAAGTGTATGACGTTATTATTCATATCCCAGATTAAATTGTTTTGCTAGTTATAGCCTAATGTTAGCTAGCTAACATTGAACCTGGTTGGTTAGCTCCCAGCAGATTCATGCAGGGTAGTAACGACATGATTTGGCACTATGTTCATTGTTGTTTAACTAGCTAACGTTAGCTGGCTGGCTCGTTAGCTAACTTTACGTGGTGGGTGTGATCTTACACGTTGTTTAACTAACTAGGTTCATTGTTTAACTAGCTAGCTAGCTACATGTCTCAAGCTAAAGTGTACAGTGAATATGGCCGGTGTTAGTAAACGTTGGCAAAAAAGTGTTGTGAAATTGTTGTCAGCAGAGCTGGTACGACTGTTTTCATGTTATCCAGAGGTAAACAAATTATTGGCCAGGGCGTCAAGTATGTGATCCGAGAGCGAAACGAGATGGGTGGGGCTAAAGCTTAAGAGGTTTTGAACGATGCTGAATGGGTGTAACCTTACTTTGCTACCTGCCAACTTTACGTTTTTTACTTTTGAATTACCGTTTATGTTTTTAGTTTTTTCCTCCCTCAACTTTTTTCATTCAACCTTTTCACTCCGGACGCTTTATCTGGACATGGTTCGTCACCAGCCGAAGCTAAGTAGTAACATTAACATGATGCCTTCAAATTGCAGTTGCTGTACTCATAATATACAGGAGAACGATCGCCTTGCTGCGAGGATAGCTGTGCTACAAGCCCAGCTTCAGACGCAATCGTTAGGCAAGGGTAATTTCTGTTTAGGAAAGGATGAAGCAGTGTCTGTGCCACCAGTAAGTACAGATAGTAGTATAAATCCCCTCACACAGTCCCTGCAGCCGGACAAATTTCTCATGGCTTCTGGAAGGAAATGCTGTAGGAATGCTCAACCGGTGTCGCTCATTCAGCCGACAGAAACTTTCAACCGGTTCTCCCCATTAAGTAGAGTTGGAGGCCGAGCCTTCTCTGGTCTCTACACCTCCCGTTATGGGGTCTGAGACGCCGAAGCCTCCCAACATTAGCTCTGACAAATTGAAAACCCTAGTCATTGGCGACTCCATTATCTGCAGTAGTAGATTTAAAACAAATCATCCATTGATCATACACTGTTTACCAGGGGGCAGGGCTACCGACGTTAAGGCTAATCTGAAGATGGTGCTGGCTAACGCTATAACTTGCGAGTGTAGAGAGTATAGGGATATTGTTATCCACGTCGGCACCAACGATGTTAGGATGAAACAGTCAGAGGTCTCTAAGCACATCATAGCTTCAGTGTGTAAATCAGCTAGAAAGATGTGTTGGCATTGAGTAATTGTCTCTGGCCCCCTCCCAGTTAGGGGTAGTGACAAGCTCTACAGCAGAGTCTCACAACTCAATCGCTGGTTGAAAACTGTTTTCTGCCCCTCCCAAAAGATAGAATTTGAAGATAATTGGCCCTCTTTCTGGGACTCATCCATAAACAGGACCAAGCCTGGCTTGTTGAGGAGGGACGGACTCCATCCTATCTGGAGGGATGCTCTCACCTTATCTACGAACATAGACAGGGCTCTAACTCCCCCAGCTCCACAATGAAATAGGGTGCAGGCCAGGCAGCAGGCTGTTAGCCAGTCTGCCAGCTTCGTGGAGTCTGCGACTAGCACAGTCAGTGTAGTCAGCTCAGCTATCCCCATTGAGACTGTGCCTCGACCTAGGTTGGGCAAAACTAAACATGGCGGTAATCGCCTTAGCAATTTCACTGGAATAAAGACCTCCTCCATTCCTGCCATTATTGAAAGAGATTGTGATACCTCAAATCTCAAAATAGGGCTACTTAATGTTAGATCCCTCACTTCCAAGGCAGTTATAGTGAATGAACTAATCACTGATCAACATCTTGATGTAATTGGCCTGATTGAAACATGGCTTAATTAAGCCTGATGAATTGACTGTGTAAAATGAGGCCTCACCTCCTGGTTACACTAGTGACCATATCCCCCGTGCATCCCGGAAAGGTGGAGGTGTTGCTAACATTTATGATAGCAAATTTCAATTTACAAAAACAAATGACGTTTTCGTATTTTGAGCTTCTAGTCATGAAATCTTTGCAGCCTACTCAATCACTTTTTATAGCTACTGTTTACAGGCCTCCTGGGCCATATACAGTGTTCCTCACTGAATTCCTATCGGACCTCGTAGTCATGGCAGATAATATTCTAATTTTTGGTAACTTTAATACTCACATGGAAAAGTCCACAGACCCACTCCAAAAGGCTTTTGGAGCAATCATCGACTCAGTGGGTTTTGTCCAA